>NC_142932.1:28000320-28017820 GCF_046866305.1 Octopus bimaculoides
GAGAGAGAGAGAGAGAGAGAAAGAAAGAAAGAGAAAATGACAGAGAGATAACGATAGAGAAAGTGGGAGAAAGAAAGGGGAAACTAGACAGCACGCAATGAAACACGCATACAAACACGCTCACATACGTACATACACACACACACAGAGACACACACATATATATATATATACATATTTATACATATATATACATATATATATATATATATATATATATATATATATATATATATATATATATATATATATATATATATATATATATATATATGTATATACATATATATATACATCATACAAGTTTTTAGTGTATACGTTGCTTTCCTTTATTATGAAAGATATGGTGATATTCTATCATTAGATAAATAGTAAAGAAAAATGGAAATTCATCGATCGCGCGTGCAAGTCAAAGATGAATTAAAACACTGTCAAGATGAAAGATTGAAAGAAAAAAGGTAAATTAATTTTGATATAAAATGTACTCAGCAACGCTTCGGTCGATTACTGTAACAAGTAAAATTTAATATCATTACATATCGAATTCACCTTCCCGATCTTAATCTTTCCAAAGAATGCAATTTGAGTGCTCTGAATATATATTTCTTAATCTTTTCTTGTATATGTTACTTGCGTCTGTTTCTCCGCTTCGGAACCGATTCAAGTTCAAAGAGAATCAGCCCATGAAATACCGACATCTCTTAAAAAAATATTATGGTACCGCTTAGCGGTACGACGTCCATCTTTAAGATCTGAGTTCAAATACCATCAACATTGACTTACCCTTTTAATCCTTTCGAGGTCGAGAAAATAAGTAGCCAGCCAAGCACTGGGGGCCAATATAATCATCCTTTCAAAATTCGTGGCCATAGAATTGTTTTTTTAAATGACTATATTTTTTAGTGTTTCATTTCAATTGCTTAGGAAGATATTTGTCATGAGCTGAAGTTCGATGAACGAATTGCCAGAGGTGAGTATCTGGGCTGAGATGTCTGAACGATGATGAGAAATAGATGAATGCGTTTTTCTCATTTAACTGTGTTGAACTTTACGATAATTCTTATTGTTAAATAAGGCAGCTGAAAAGTTAGACAGTAAAAAGTTTTAGGTACGATTATATCAAACAGTCATTTATTCATACTCATCTGAAGGTCCATAGCTTCATGGTTGGTGTATTTAGTTCTGTTGATCGGATGAACTGGAATATTTGTTCTCGTAACCGTGTTTCCAGTAATATTTATATTTTTATCAGATGCACCAACACAGAGAGACACACACTCGCACTGAAAGAGCCGAAAACACCCTCATGCACCGAAGTATAGCAGAGCGTGTTAATAAATAATATCAACAACTTAGAAGTATGTATTTGTGTTACTTGTTAATATACCATGTGGTCATGCATTAGTTTCTCAATTTAGATCACTTGGCACCTCATTGTGTTAACAGCAAACAAGATGAGGACAAATATCCGTCAAATCTAGATATTCTACATAATATGTATTTCAGAATCCTGCATCTTAATATGTATGGATGAACTTCTACATCATTTGATAATGATTTTTGTGAATCCTTTTTTGTGCCGTGATTATATACCTAAAAATCCCGAATTGTTAAATGATTCCTTCGGTTGTTTCAATAAATATTTATCTTAGCAGTGAAATCCAGACCCACCCTTTCTTATATTTTACAAACACTAACTATTAATGTTATGGGATTATCAGTGTTAAGTAATCATGTTTTTCATGTTTTTATATATATATATATATATCCTTTAGTTTGATAGTACTCTTTGTCTAATTCATAATGTGTTGTATTTCCGTACATCTTATAAGGTATGTTGTGTAATGAAAGTAATTAGAAGCGATTTTGGATGTCTTCACGTCTATTATTTGCCCTTTATAACATTTAAATATTTATGGTTTCTCTTTATATACATATGGCTTTATTAAGCAGCGTCCCTTTTTACAATTCTGTAAATAATAATAATAGTGTTTTAAAAGCTTAAAGTTTATAGCAATCATCGCGCAATGACTAATAGCGTTTACCTACGCGTATGTTTCGAACACACACCTCACCATCGCTTGACAACTGAAATTAGTGTGTTTACGTCCCCCTGATTTAGCGGTGCGGCAGAACAGACCAGTAGAATAAGCACCAGGCTAACAAAGAATAAGCTAAGCCCAGAGGTCGATTTCTTCGAAAAAAAAGCGCCGTGCTCCAGCGGGCCTACAATCAATTGACTGAAACAAATAATAGAGTAAAAGAATAAAAGTATATAGAACTTGTATTTTGTTTATCTAGGTATCGAAAGAGCAACGTGTACCATATCCAAATGCAACATATATGTGCATCTTTATAATCTCGAACCGTACGTATACACGTATATATTTCTGATACTTAAAAGCTATACGATTAGGCCTAATCATAATCCAGTCTTTACACACCCATAAACACGTATACACACTCACACACGTATGCACATATGTTTACATATGTATATAAGTACATGGCCCTAGTATTTGCAATTACACATATACATACGTTTGAATAAAAGTTAAGATTTCTCCGCTTGTTGGCATGTTATTATGCATGTTTGTGCGCATGCACAAAGCATTTTGTTTCCCGATCTGTAATCAAAATAACATAACATAGCATAATAGAAAAAGAAGATATTTCTGAAATTGTATTCCCTATAATCAATCTTTTCTGAGATGCTTCTTACACGTATCAGTACATTTCTTTCTTTGTTTTGTTTAATTTACATTGTTTCCTCTTTTATGATCAGATTTTACATTCCGATGCTCAAGTTTTCTGCATATGTATAACTGGAGATACGTTCATATATGAAACCATATGCTGGTCGATGATGTTTAATAATTTTAGAATATGATGCTAAAATATACCATCGTTGTCTTGATCCATTATTTAAGATTACATATTTTATATACACTGAAAATAAAGGAAAAATAAGTGTTCAATTGGTCTTCATAATTATTATGATTTCTTACATTCGAATGAACGCTTATTTTTACCAAGAACAGGAAATTACGAAAATGATGTCCTTGCCAATGCAATTAGCAGCTAACTGCCAAAATATATCCGTTAAAAGCAACACTGTGCTCTCTGTTTAAAAAGTTAGCTGCAAAATTTCTCTGCCTTTTTTCTTTTCATTTCTATTTTCAATCCTACTCGAATTCATTTAATTTGACTTTCGAAATCATTCGTACGCGGTTCTTCCAAAATAACACGACTCCAAAACGAAGATTCTTGAAGTCATCAATAAATTAATAGACTAAACGTAAATTATATCGATGGACATGATATATGATATTAATAGCTGCGTTGCTAATTAACTAATCATATCGTATCACTCTACAAATATAGAACATACCTGGACTATGGCATCCGAATCTGCTAATAGAGAGCATGGAAATGTAACAGAAGAAACTGTTACCTGTTAGAAATTGAAAGTAATTTTCTTGTATTCTACAGTAATTAGCTTTATATGCTTACCTCGTTTCAAAATGTAGTTTCGGTGTACATGTACAGGATATAGAAAGTTTTGAAGTTATTCAAGTGTCATATTCTTCCTTTGAAACGGTGTCATAAACGCATTAAAGAAACATCTCCGTAACAGAGTGGTAAAGTGATTTTTTCTGAGCCTCCCAAATGCTTTCGAGTTCTCACAAACGATAAGAAAATATCATCTTCCATCATATCCGTTGTCCAATAGTTCGTATGGGTTCGGGTTCAGTCCCACTGCGTGGCACCTTGGGAAAGGTCTTCTACGATAATCTCGGGCCGACCAAAACGTTGTGGGTGGATTTGGTAGACGTATATATATGTATATATATATATATATATATATATATATATATATATATATATATATATATATATATATATATATATATATATATATATAATTATGTGTATTTCTTCTATGTTAATGAATAAAAATTCTTCGGATAGAATAAATGGCTTAATAGAAACCAATGTAGCAAAGAAAACAAAATAACTGTGGTTTAGGTCCTGTTTTTAAGGCAGGAACTCCTTGAAATTTTGGGTATTTGAGTATATTTAAAAATTTAAGGAATGGAGAAAACGCATGTTATAATTGCATATTTTATATATATATATGTATATATATATATATATATATATATATATATATATATATATATATATATATATATATATATATATATATATATATATAAATATATATATGTATATATATTGTGTCACTAATGTATGACACCGTAATTAGCTCTACCGTATCAAATGCACATAATACAATAGAAAATGTGATATAGAAAAGGTAAAGGACACTTTTGCATATGACACATCAACACTTTGCTTCTTCTAGGTTTATCGACTACAACAAAGCAACAATTTAATCTAATTACATATAGCAAACCTCTTAATATTTTAGAACTTATGACAATGGCTGCAAATGTTGCCAGCTATGTACAGCAGAAAGAAAAAAAAACATAACTGTGAATGTTATAAAAACCTCGCCTAATTATCAAAGAATTCATTCGACAAGTACATGTTGAAACGTTGAAAATTATCATATCATTTAAGTATTTAAATTGAAATGAAATTAAAACACCCACCTAATTCATCGGTCCTTAGTTTTATAACTGTTTCTAACTAATTTTTTAACAGGGCTTGTAGGGGATTTTCTACATCATACTTTGCACATTGCATGGGACCCTTATGCGTCCTGTTATGCTTAATATGTTTGAAATATCTAGTGCAATTTACTTAAAAATCAATTTCAAACGTCATATAAAAATTAAAGTGTTCATTTTCCCACGTGTTTTACATTTTATCTCTTCCAAGATCAATCATGCAGTAAGAAAAGTTTTAAAGAAGCACTTTACAGCATATTTCATGTATTATAAGATTTGGTGTTGAATTTACAAATCACAAGTGGCTATAGAGATTTGCCTGCAGTTCCAATACACGACTATACTTCTGTGTAATATTATGTTAGTAAATATATACATTTATGCTTAGATACTTTACAATCTCACACAAACACACACACATATGTATATACGTATTTTTGTATATATACATATATATGTGGGGGGTATATGTGCATTTGTACTTACGTATGCATGTATGTATGTATATATATATATATATATATATATATATATATATATATATATATATATATATATATATATATATATATATATATATATATATATATATATATATATATGTCTGTATTTATGCAGTATGTATGTATGTTTGTATGTATGCATGTGTGTCTGTGGTTATGTCCATTCATAACTTTCAACCAGGCACATTAGTTTTACAGAGATGCTATCGAAACCATGGTTTACGAAACGAATTTATTGATATACTTATTCTCTACGATGAGAGCAACCTGTTGTATTTTCACCGCGAAAATGCACTTGAACAATTGATTTTCCGTGTTTAAGTAAGCAATGTACGATGATGCTTCTTACAAATTTTGATATCATTTAAAAAACAAAACACAGAAGGACCTTACGTTATGCCTTATATTTTCTTTAGAGTATAGCTTTAGTGAATATTAATGACGTGTAGGGAGACAGTATTTTGTTATGCAACCATAATATTCTACGAAGTATATTAAAATCTTTTATAATTCAAGAACATGTTCTACTGTGTTAGCAGTGCTGTTACATCACTAGTTTAGCTTATCTCTACAGATTTTCAATAGAAATTATAGTCAGCATAATTGTTGCATAACAAAATATAGTGTCCTTACACTCTTTTTACACTTTTACTCTTTTACATGTTTCAGTCATTTGACTGCGGCCATACTGGAGCACCGCCTTTTAGTCGACCAAATCGACCCAAAGACTTATTCTTTGTAAGCCTAGTACTTATTCTATCGGTCTCTTTTGCCGAACCGCTAAGTTACGGGGACGTAAACACACCAGCATCGGTTGTCAAGCGATGGTGGGGGGACAAACACAGAAGACACACAAACGCATATACATACATATATATATATATATATATATATATATATATATATATATATATATATATATATATACATATATACGACGGGCTTCTTTCAGTTTCCGTCTACCAAATCCACTCACAAGGCTTTGGTCGGCCCGAGGCTATAGCAGAAGACACTTGCCCAAGTTGCTACGCAGTGGGACTGAACCCAGAACCATGTGATTGGTAAGCAAGCTACTTACCGCACAGCCACTCCTGCATTAAGAATATTTACATACCAGGTTCTAGGAATACGTTTAATATGTAAAATTGTTATATCTAATAACGTTAAACTATCATATATACTGACTATTAAAGGAATGAACCCTTGGGCGATTAATGTTTGAGATGGGTGCTGATGGATGAGCGAAACCCCGGCCCCCAAATATGGCATATATGCCCATTACCCATTTTTCATTTTCAATCTCATTGTTTTTGTTTACACCAGGCGACGCGGATACGAAACACCCTTACAAATTCAGCGCTGGCTATAATTTCTCTAGGAGATCCGTAGAGATAACCTTAAGAAGATATTTAATGAAATATCATTAAGAATGAAATAATTAGAAGCATAATTTTATAGAGACGTTTTAATAATTCATTGTTGGGAATTTTATATGGCAGTTAATACACAGTAAAAGCCACTATGTATTTGTTGTGCACACTTTTGGAAGTAAATTATTTGCAATGCATTAGAATCGTCTGCTTATTTAGTAGGTGCAACGCAAGAAAGGTGATACTAAAGTAAATCGAATAATGCATGAATATCACCGCTATCTTCTCGTTTTGAGTACCCAGTAAAGAATGTACTTAATTATACAACGAAGCGATATTCAAATGATTTATGTACTACTAGAGAATCAAATACACCATTTGCAAGATAATTTCAAATGGAAAGAATGTTATTGCTCTTGCTAGCTCAGTTATAAAGTTTGCATGACGTCATGTTGAGATTGTGAATTGATTATAGAATTTCGCTCTTTATAAGGATGGTTCGAGTAGAATTGAAGAAAAGCTACTGGACCAAGCTGCCATTTTATGTCACCAGCTCTACGAATCATTGCAACTGAAAATCAGAACTATGCCTTGAAATGCAATAATCAGCAGCCGCACGACTACTAATGTATTCGAAATAGCAGCAACATCCACGTAACTCACAACCTGAGATATTAAAGAAAAACCCTGTGTGCATCGAAGGGCTTGTGAGGAATGTAATGAATCATAAAATCTGTCAGTTAAGTCTCATAGTGATATGTACAAGAAACAGAGAAGCTAAATGTCCTGCGCATCTCATCCACATTTTACAAGATCAGGAAGGGCACATAGAATAATACAATCTTGAATAAAATATTTCTGAATAAATAAAGAAAAAAAACACACAGGATACATATCAACAACTAAGTAAAATGTAACAATAGCAAGATTAACGAGAATATTTCTCCTCATATGCCGGGTTCGGTATATCAATCAAATCTACCCACAATATGTGCTGTAGAAACCTGATATCCGGTGTTTATAAATTATGTGTTACAGGAACCTGAACGTTTATGGCTGGACTTTGTTACAGTTACAAGGTTATAAAACATAAATGAATATGGCGAAGGACATATATGTTTTTGCATTGGCAAAAACATATAAACATCGGAAAGCCTAGAAAAAAAATAGAAGTAAAACTATATTTTGTAAAAGGAAATATATATCCGTTCTTTTAAATCTATGCCACTCATGTATGACGTCGTTGCTAAAACAAATGTAATTGTTGATGTTGGGAGCAACTAGTCAAATGTTGTACAGCAAATGTGCGTATTTCTTAAGTAAACCGATGAGATGCGATGGCTGTATGACCTAGAGCAGATTCTAGTTTGAAGAGCAACTACACTGATACTGACAGAAAAAAAACTTGTTTGAACGCTTGAACATAAAAGAGATGTGAACGATATTCTTATGGTCTATGTGTGTAAATGCTTGAAAGCATTACTATATGCTAAGAGAAGCCGTCGAATGTAGTGGACCATTATACACTTGAGCCCAGGAGTAACTCCTTAAACAAATACTCGCTCTTCTTAATATGGAAAGGCTCATATTTGATAATTCTAGTCCTAGTTACCACTCATCCCTCCAGATGTTAACATGATGATTTATCGGTTTGTCTCATCATGTATGACCTGGTGCAAAAAATATCTCTGATTGAAACAGTAATTGCACTTCGGCCTCGCTATTTCCATAATGCAAAGATTTAAATCGTGCTGACAAGGGTGAGGTGAGTAATAAACACTTAACAGCAATCTTAGAAAATGTTCTTATAGTATAATTATAGATACAATATTTAACAAAACTGAATTAGATGTCAAAACAAAATAGTAAAGCTACATAAGAATAAAAATAAGCTGATCAACATCTTAAAATAAAGAGCTATAACATCAAAATAACGTAGAAATATAGAATCAGGAATATGAAACAAAAATAAAGTATATGTAATTATAAATATATAAAATTCACAAAACTGTCAAGAATGGTGAAATAATTATTGTGATAGAAATATAAATAACCCATACACACCGATATCCAGCCATAACCACAGACAATCATAAAAGCTATGCCAATGCTAGTATTAAATGTATAGACTATTTTATTTTAAAATATAACAAAGAAATTATTCACAAATTATTTTTTAAAATATAGATTATCTGATGAGAAACATGATATCTATTACGAGCGATTTAATTAGGTATAAGTTTGCAAAGAAGAATAATCATGAAATGTTTCGAGAATGAGTGGAGAAAGAGACACATGAACCCTTGTTCACGTTAAAGTAGAGGCCGATCATAATTACGCCATTAGCAAAGAGAGTAATGCATTACTTAATAGGGTAACTTTAATCGAAGAAGTCATAGGAGACATACCCAAAACCTGTAATTCCAAAATTTATCTATAATTACGGTAGTCGTCGTAGAACTCTGTCGATTACGACGACGCGGGGTCCATTTGATCCGATCAACAGAACAACCTGCTCGTGAAATTAACGTGCAAGTGGCTGAGCACTCCACAAACACGTGTAACCTTAACGTAGTTCTCGGAGAGATTCAGCGTGACACAGAGTGTCATAAGGCCGACCCTTTGAAATACAGTTACAACAGAAACAGGAAGAAAGAGTGAGAAAAATTTGTAGTGAAAGAGTACAGCAGGATTTGCCAACACTCCCTCCAGGAGCCTCGTGGAGCTTTAGGTGTTTTCGCTCAATAAACACTCACAACGCCCGGTCTGGGAATCGAAACCGCAATCCTGCGACCGTGAGTCCGCTGCGTTTACCACTCGGACATTGCGCCTCCACATTACAGTAGTACTTTAATGCCAATGGTTTGATATCTGTCAATTGCTACAATATTTTGAAAGGAAGACTTGTTCTTTACGAAAATTACAGTAATTGATTTTTAAAAAAACATATATCGGGAAAGACCTATGCCCTCGTTTAAACAATACACATTTTTTTTATTAGGAGCTTTGCATATTTTATCATATCTTTCACGGATACATATATTTGTGAGTAAGAGAAGTAGAAATTATATGCTAGCCTACATGTGTCAAGGGATGAGGATAAATATAATTTGAATCTGCTTGGAGATATGTCAGTTACTATTACCAGAATGATTTAAGTAATGTTGGGACATTTTGGCTACATAAACGTCAACAGAATCACCACGCTTTTTTGGGGAAAATCTTTAAATGTGGGGGCATTAATGAGTCGATGTAACTAATAAAGATATCCTGTCAGCAGCTCTGAATGACCTATTCATGCAATGGCGTCGAAAGAGATGCAGAAATCCTATATAAAACTAAAAACGGCTTAACGCTAATATTTTCGAAGCCATACTCGCCTGCAAAAGATATGTCAAATCCTTCGGAATGATATGAACGACGTCGAGTAATATTTCAGCTGGAAGGAAGATAGGCAAAATGGAAGTTTAAAAAAATAAACTAAACTAGCTGTATATAAAATTGCCAATTCACTTAAAACTGTCATGAATCTTTAATTTTCCAGCTCTTGGTGGAAGATAACATACTGCGTGCTGGCACGAATAAGTGCGCATATGACGAATGCATCTCAGTTGAATGTCACACGAACTTGAATTAAAAATTGAACATTTCAAATATATATAGAAATAAAGAACATTAAGCCAAACTTTCTCTTTTAAACCCTATAAAAAATCGAAAAATGAAAATTTGGTTTTATAGGAATAACATGGTATGAACGGATACGTTTCATAACTTAGAATATTATAAAGCCTCAATTTATATTCTGTGTTGACACTAACAGGATAACATTTATTAGGTACAAGCTAGAAATACTAGATGAAAATATATGCAGATGGTTGTAGTGATGGTAGCCGCCGCAATTCCTTTTAATGTTTTATTTCCTCACCTCAGGCCCGGCTCTTCTTGTGATTCTATTTAGTTTTTCTTCCTCTATACTCTAACTGTTCCTTAAAGTCTCGTAGCTATTGCTTCCTTTAAGAGACAATATTCCTTCTCTTAAGAATAGCAACCCGAACATATCTACTGCAGCCTCTTTTAACTTTATTAAACCAAATTTTCCCCGTGATTTTCTAGCATAACCGGTCGGCATATTTTTGGGATGTACCATTCTGAACTTTCTGACTACCTTCCTCGGTTTCCCAAAGATTTTTCAGTTTGTTCTTCCTTCATTTAATAATTCCTAATTCAAGCATTATTGATGCTACTTACATCATGCTGATTGCCTCTTTGCTGTTCTCCGCATTAATTTTCGAATTCACAATATTCATTCCACGAAAATCTTCTTTAATGGGGTATTCCTTCATTTCTGTGTTGCTGATTTTATTGCTTAACAATATTCTCAAATTCATATATGTATATGTTTATGTTCCATGCAAAGCTATATCATCTTCAGATATTTTCCAGTAATTTTTTATGGATTTTCCCCACTGCATCGCTTTCATAACGCATTTATTCATTCTGAATAGCATCTAAATATTTCTACTAAATATGCTTACAAGAAACCCAACAGTTTCATAAAGAAACCCAACAGTTTCATAAAGAAACCCAACAGTTTCGTTTCTTTCCATGAAGCTTTAAATCATGCATAACTAGATAATTTACGTTTCCTTTTCTCTCTCCCATCTTTTCCTTAGCTCTGCTTAGTGTAATTGACAAATGGGTTACTTCGATTCCAAAAATATGGGAGAGAAGTTGTCTCTCCGAAATTACCTTTCTCCTTATACGTAAGTCTATAAATAATGTAGGACAAACGGATTAAGGACAAGGGATTAAGGACAAAGGGACAAAGAGATGAGAAATTATGCACATTATTTACATTTGACGGATATTTGTCCTTATCTCGTTTCGGCTGATATGCCCTCCAGTCATTATCTGGTGCTTTGGAGGAATTTCGAACCTGAGTTCTCATTTCTAAGGTATTTTTCGATGTTATTATTATTATTATTACTATTATTATTATTATTATTATTATTATTATTATTATTGTTCAGTAGTTTTATTTTTATAACGTGCTTTCACTTCACTACCGAGCGCAGCTCTGTGCGCCTTAGGTATGTGCTGTGGTTTGCTGTAGTGCTCTTATGTTTACTGTATTGAAAGTGTTTTGCGTAGAATGTGTGCAGTACCCAGTAGTGCAATTTTCTGTATGTTATATATATTTGTAAGTCCTAGTGTTTTTGTTATGTATTTGTCTGAATATTTTTTTATTATACTTAAGGCACCTACTATGATAGGAATTGTTTCTGTTTTTAGATTCCACATTCGAGTTATCTCTATTTCCAGGTCTTTGTATTTTTATTATTATTATTATTATTATTATTATTATTGCTGTTGTTGCTGTTGTTGTTGTTGTTGTTATTCAGGTCACTGCCTGGAATAGAACTCGGAATCTTGGGGTTAGTAGTCTACGCTCTTAACCCACAGGCATATAGCGTAATGGTTAAGAGCGCGGTTTACTAACTCCAAGATTCCGAGTTCAATTCCAAGCAGTGACCTGAATAATAATAAGAAGAAGAAGAAGAAGTAGAAGAAAATAATAATAATAATGACATCGAAAAGTACCTTAGGAATGAGTACACAGGTTCGAAATTCCCCCAAGACACCTAATTAAGGCTGTACAGTATATCAGCCGAAACGTTGTGTTAACAACAAACAAGATGAGGACAAATATTCGTCAAATGTAAATAATGTCCTTCCTTATCTTAATATTACTCGCCAATGCCGCATTGAATTTCTAAAAGACACCCGAAATATTTTGGGATCGTGAATACTTCGAATACCCGTGCATCGTACATTTTACTGTAAGCAGTAGACGTGATACAAAAGTTTTGTCAATCTCTTCCAGTAAATACCCCAAAAGATATTGCCGATCATATAGTGGCTTTTAGTTTACTTCGAATTTTTTCTCGACAGCCTTCCTTTTCATAACGCATTAGACGTGTTGGTATACATTTCCTGGAATTATGTATGCTAGACGTTTCCATTTTTGTAATAGATTTTGGTTGCTAATCTCATGCAAATTTACGTTCAAGTTATTTTTCATTTTTTCTCTGTTTGTCCTATTTTAACCACATTTGTATAATCCCATTTGATATGTACTTATTGGATTGTATCATTAGGATATTATAAATCTCATAAACCATTGCAACTAGTAACACTGGAAAAAGGTCTCATCCAGCACGTATTCACTAGCCTAGATTTTTAATTCCTTGAGAATATTATATAGGGTGTTCAGAGGGTCTCTCCGCAGTATGTATTTTATTGCAAAATAAATATTTATAAGATGGTATGAAACTAAATAACGGATATATTAGACTTTATAAGACTTTAAAAAACGTTAGGAGACGTGTAGAATGGCTATTCATGATCAATTTCACCTTCAGTGAGTTGGCCTACAAATGGATAGACAATATTTGAGCAGTGAAAAAAAATTACTGCGGTGAGACTTTTTGAACACTTTATATCTTTTTGCACTTAAGTTTCTTCGACTTCCTTTATTCGTTGTAAATTCTACGGCTAAGTATTTCAGCCGGGCGTGCTAACGATTCTGCCAGCTCACCGACTTCTATTATTCTGTTATTGTTATTATTATTATTATCATCACTATTATCATTATTATTATTATTACAATCATAGTGAGTGCGTTATGTATGATAAAAAATATTCAGGCAAATACACAACAAAAACACCAGGTCTAACAACAATATATAATAATAATAATAATAATAATAATAATAATAATAATAATAATAATAATAATAATAAGGGGTAATTTGGCGGAGAATATGTAGGGAAAATCATAATAATAATAAAAAGCGCTAATTTGGCAGAAAATATTTTAGCGGTATGGCTATTCCACAAATACCACTGCGGTCGACTTAGACCTTCATCATACCGGGATCGATAATACAAGTATCAGGTGAGCACTGGGGTCGATACATTCAACAAAATCAATTCTCCAGAATTTCATGTCTTATGCCTATGCTGAATTAGTAGGGCAAAATTTCTTGCCGATTTGTTTCAACAATTTTGTGTTCAGTGTTGAAAATCTGACAATGTTAACTTTACGTTTAATTTTCTTAGGTTCAATAAGATAAAATGTATTTTCCTGTAACATGTCGATAGTATCAGCTACATCCATCGAAACAGCTGACCTTGTTCCCACATCAGGAACTAGTAATACTGCGTATGTATTCCGATATACATTATGATTGAGCTAACCTTGGGAAAAAATGCATTCAATTTTGCGATGTAGCCAAATTTGGCTGTGTGAATTCTTTCACTGCTGCTGTTGTAGCTTTCGTCATTCGATAATCCCAAAGCTTCAGCGAATTTCTTTCTCAAGATAATATGCCTAGTTTGTTCACTAGTAATAAACATACCATCTTTCGTTTCAGAAAGTTTCGACATATTTGTGTTCAAGAAATTCTCCATTTTATATGTGGTTTTCCCAACTTTCCTAAGATTTAAGTTGGGATATGTGGAAGACGTATTTCCCTGAGTAGCTAATAGATATATAGAACAACATCAGCAGTATCGTAGTCTTCAATTTCAAATGTGTGCAAAATGAAAGAGATGTGATAGCTGCGAACAAAATATGGGTACATGTGTGCAAACTCTCCTACAAGCTGGAAATGAGTGACGAACACAACAATATGTTTTACGTCTCAATGATAATGTCTTATGTCTTATTAGTTGGTAACGATGCAATATTAATAACAGCCTTCTGAACCTGTTCATTGATACGCACGAACCTTCAAACTGCACTTGTTCTTCTCTAGTTCAGAATGTGGGCGATCATTGTCTATGACTTTTAAGATTCATGTTGTGGAGTCCCAGATAGCACGGCATTACTTATATATATTGGCAATTATGGCAGGATTTTGACCTAGAAATTAAAGTAGCCGGGCGAAAAAAATGGCTCTAAACCTTTTGTCTGAATCGTTGAAGATTGTACTGTCCTCTTCCCGCCCGGGTGGATGGTGTCATAAGCTCCCAAATGCTACACAATTTGATACAGAAAAGAATATCTTCGAAAGTAAGATCATTCGTGGCAGCTTTAAAATTGTCAATTAATATTCCAATCACCTAATTTAATTTATTATACTACTAATTAAAGCTCATCACCAGACTTAATAAAAGTAGTACCTATATTACGTTTAAATCAAAGACATCATGATCAAAATACATGCTATCTCAGACCAAACAATTTCAGTTATATATATGATGACATCTAAGTTTGAATTGTAAAGTATGTTTTTTGATAACCGATAATTAAAAATACGGAATATAGGGAGAAAGCTTTTGCTCATAGATGTTACCAACCAAGAACCATGTGCAGTAAATCGATGGCAAAGATTTGTTCCTTCCACTGATTCATATCGGCGACGTTGTTAAAAGGAGAATTCTAAGAATACATTTTAAACATTGACAATACGAAACGTATTCAAGTTGATAATCATTATTTGTGGCAACAGCCATGCAGAAGAAATCTTTTAACGCCCATATGATTTCCCAAACTCATTCATCAGTATTGTTTGATAGTATTTAATAAATTTAACCGTCAAACCGCCACTGTGCATTTTGAAATTTCATGATTTCGTGGTTTGCACTAATAAATCATCTTTGGTGACAGGTATACATATTATATTCTTATTTCACTGACGAATATGTATTTTTGTATTATTTTATTCCACCTTTATATTTATGTTTCTTCAAAATGTTCATTTTTGTTGGCAGGCTGAGAAAGATATGATGTGTAAATGAATCAAAGGTGTTCAAAAATTTATATGAAAAAGCAGAGTAATTGTATTAATGTGCAAACCAATAAATTCTCAAATAAATTCAGTTTTGCCATGGATGCTAACACATGGAAACACTGATCCTTCTTCCAGCAACCTTTTGAAGAGAATTCGTTATCATACTTTACGTCTTCCCATACGCACGCAGCACGACTGCACACACGCGCACACATACATACACCCCCACAGGCACACACACACACACACACACACACACCCACACACACACATACATACACACACACACACACACACACACACGCACATACAAGCAGATAAATATTACGTTGAATCAAGTTTAAACATAAAAACACAATATTATAATGTAGGAAACCATTTACTTGTTCTTTAATTTTCAACAGTTCAAAAATTGTGTTTTAAATTATTTTTCATTTGTTAGACAATTGTAAATATTTCTGAGTTATAAATTGTGGCTTTTAGCCATTATAAATTCAACGTCTGAAATTCAAGGCACATACATTTCGACAACGGGAAGAGTAGCAATGAAACATTATTTGGGTACTTAACTAAGTTTCATTAAAATCCTGATGTGAAATCGTTATGACTTTGAATCTGCCGTTCACTTACAGGTCTGACATAATTACTACCTCGTATATAAAAAGTTGAAAGTAGTCAACAATTCTTTGACCAAACACCTATGATTGTCCCACTGCTGATACATAATATTCCCCAAATTACGAAGGGTAGTTATAAAAATTACTATACAGAATTGTTTGGAAAATCTAATTTGAACCATCCGGAAATCGTTGTATTGTTCTATTTAAAGAAAACCTGTTGTAATTGCTTCAAGATACAGAAATGATGTAACAATAGTATATTACATTCACACTTGACATATACTTTCTGCTTCATGATGTATTCTTGTTTTTCAGGTACATCTTTCATATTATTCACTTCCATCGTCTGAAAACGTACCTGACAACAACGCAATGTTGTATTTGCAAACTAGATGGGAATGTCATATTAATTAGACTGCACTACTCAGTATCATCAAATTGTTAAACATTATAAATGTAATTGTTGGAATCATCAAACTCAAGCCATTTTTATTTCAATTTTGTACATGGAGCCAGAATACTTAAAGATATATCGTAACTAGTGCGCAATGATAAATGTGCTTTTGTTGAGCATATGATACGTGAACTGATCCTGAAGCATCCAGTATTATTCTGCAATGATTAAGTTTGATTAAACGTTAGGAGAAAGCCCGTGGTGTAATATGTTGGAAGTATTTTTATCATGAGCTGCAGTTACCTCTCAAAAAAGTTAAAGATATAATTAACTTGCCAAAACGTTTCCTGGTTTTAACAGGTCTTAATCAAATAGGTTAATTTGTGACTAGAATCCTTATGAAATGTAAATTTACATTTTTAGAAATATATATGATATTTCTTTCTTGGAATAACAAGACATGTTAGCACCCACTTATTTTATACCACAATTAGATTTCTCCTGGTGTTCAAAAACCCTAAGAATTTAATTTTTTGCAATCCATTTCAGATGTACATGAACCGCATCAGTCGACCGGTTGATTAGCAGTGGGTGAAGAATTAAAATCTATGGCGAATTACATGATGCTACATTTAAACCATCGATAAAATTCAAAATACCTCTTTTTATACTGATGTACTAAATTTACTGCAGTTAACCTATAAATGTCACAGAAATTGGCAAAAGTTATACAACTATAAATGTGATAGGAATCGGTAAAAGTTATGAAATAAACATCTATGTATATATAATATATATCTGTCCATATTTGAAATCCTCGTTATCGTTTAATCAGTGACGGTGGACACCTTATATTAATAACATCACGCAATCATGGAACATTTATCGGGCATTTACAACGTGTTTGGCTCAGGAAAGGTATGTTTTATATGTTTAATGGGAATTTAAAATCATTCATTTATCTATGTCATTAAATATAGACTTAGCCTTAAATGTACACTGTACAGCATGGAGACTGATATTTTTTATCAATAACACCGATGAGAGTCGACGTTATTCGTCTAGGTATTAATTATCAGAAATTCCGATAACAGAATTCTGTTGCCGCGATTAACATTGCCAACACATATTTCTATCGACCCTGCGCAATCGTATTGATTAGCAAATATTTCTCTGCA
>NC_142932.1:28022820-28047820 GCF_046866305.1 Octopus bimaculoides
TATGCATGACAAATGCGCTCGTTTTCTTTGAAAACACGCCAACGTTTGTGTGGATAGAGACGTTGAAAGTTATATACAGTTAGAAAGGGATGATGAAGGATTAGCCCTAGAAAGGTAATTACTGCTGATGAAATAGTTGAATAAATGTCGCTAATGCTGTTGCTGGTGGTTGTTTCGAGAACACCTATATCCACCCCATGTAGGTTTTGGAGGCTTTTTCAGAGGACATTCGAGACGGTAGGCTCTTGAAACGCAAGCCATTGCATTATCTTGTACTCTATGTCCTGGTCGCAATGTTGAGATCTTTAACACTATTTAGTGTCACCTCGTTTTGATGTGTGTGCAAATTTCAATGTGATTATTTGGCATCAGTCCTTCCAAGATTTCCCAGATATATCTCACTGCATATGTTTCTCACATTCGATCTAGATGTGTAAACAGCAATAATAATAATAATAATAATAATAATGATGATAATAATGATAATAATAATAATAATAATAATAATAATAATAATAATAATAATAATAATAATAATAATAATAATAATAATAATAATAATAATAATAATAATTGCTACCTAACGCTGATTACTACCTAGCTCAGATACCAGGAAACCCCACTGATTACTACCTAGCTCAGATACCAGGAAACCCCAAAATGGCTGAAGTTCAAAAGATAGTGCTCATGGGAACTGCCCATATCCTACGTAAAATACTGTCTATGTGATCTCAAATTTTAAAACAAACATAATTTTCTTATGGTTCCTTAAACATTCACTAGAACAAAACTGTACAAATCCAAATATATGGTACCCTAGGCATAACATGTACATGAACTTCTAACTTGCTGTCTCTTGAGGTCTCTGGGTGAGACTTGGATCCAACTTGTACAAATGCAAAACAAAAGTCAAACATAAAATAATAATAATAATAATAATAATAATAATAATAATAATAATAATAATAATAAAATAAAATAAAATAAAAGGTGCGGGGTCAAAATGTAAAAGAGATTTATCCGTAGAAAGAAAAGCTTACGGAAACTCAGGCAGGGAAAGTAACACATGAGAGCAAAGCGCTCGTTCTCTCTCTCTTCTCTCTCTCTCTCTCTCTCTCTCTCTCTCTCTCTCTCTCTCTCTCTCTCTCTCTCTTTCTCTCTCTCTCTCTCTATCTCTCTCTCTCTCTCTCTCTCTCTCTCTCTCTTAGGTTTACAGGATCATGCTTAAAGTTGTTTCGTCATTTACGCGTCCCATCATTGCTACATTCACCCAACATTTATTGACACTTTTGTGAGACAAAACTTCCCTCTCTAAACTCACCTTCCTTTTCAAGTGGTACATGAAAAAGTCGATGAGCGATTGGCCAGAGAGAAAAGTGTTTGTCTCTAAACTTCCCGTACGAGTCCACCACACAGATTGCATTAAAACAGCGACAAGGTTACTTAGTTCCCCTCTGACATTGTTGTTAGTGATAGCAGTTTTCGTGGCAGAAGTGATAGTGGTGGTGACAGGAAAGTGATAGCCGTGCTTGCACTACTCATTGTTTTATGAGTGTTTACATTATTTCTACCTTCCCTTCCCACTTGTTCAGAAGGAATGCTTGAGTCAGTATACTCGCTTTTTACTCTTTTACTTCTTTCAGTAATTTGACTGCGGCCATACTGGAGCACCGCCTTTTAGTCGAGCTAATCGACCCCAGGACTTATTCTTTGTAAGCCTAGTACTTACTCTATCGGTTCTTTTGCCGAACCGCTAAATTACGGGGACGTAAATACACCACCATCTGTTGTCAAGTGATTATGGGGTGGGGGGGCAGACAGAGACAAACAAGCATATACACACACATACATACACATAGATACATATATAGGACGGGCTTCTTTCAGTTTCCCTCTACCAAATCCAATCACAAGGCTTTAGTTTGCCTGAGGCTATAGTAGAAGACACTTGCCCAAGGTGCCACGCAGTGGGAATAAACCCGGAACCATGCGGTTGGTAAGCAAGCTTCTTACCACACAGCCACTCAATGCGTATTGTTGTTGTTCAAAAGTGTGCGTGTTTGTGACAGTGTATCAATATTTTCTTTTCTGTTCGACGTCTTGGGTATAAGTAACAGAGAGTAATCCATTTCAAAGTGGAGCGCAGAGACGCTGTCACTTTTAGCCGAAATGTTCATGTCTGTTTTCCAGACAGGTGAGAATATTTATGAGATTTTGCAATATGAAAATTGAGCCTAGAGGGGAAATTTTGGAGCGATCGAGCTCTAGACAAACCAGATGTTAAAAGGAAACTTGCCGGCTAAAATATATACAGATATTCATAAGCAAATACGACAAAATATATGAACTTACGCGAGACGACGCGAACAACAGTCAATGACATAGATAGACAGATAGATAGATAAATAGATAGTTATGTGGATGGATAGGTAGATAGGTAGGTAGGTAGGTAGGTAGGTAGGTAGGTAGGTAGGTAGATAGATACATAGAGATAGATGGATAGATAGATGGATGGATAGATGAATAGATGGATGGATGGATCGACGGACAGACAGACAGATATACAGACAGACAGACAGACAGACAGATAGACAGACAGACAGATAGACAGACAGACAGACAGATAGATAGATAGATAGATAGATAGATAGATAGATAGATAGATAGATAGATAGATGTGTTTCTTTATTAGCCACACAGGGCTCAACACAGAGGGGACAAAATACAAATGTAGAGTTTTTCTTTTCGAGGGGGCGAAAAGAAAGCAGTAAAAAAAAAACAAAAGTGGGGACAACGATGAAAAAAAAAACAAAAAAAAAAACATCGCAAAACGTTTGGGGTATTTATAAAAAATACGAAATAATACAGAAAATTCCCAAGAAATGGGGAGGTTATCCGTGGAAAGAAAAACCTACGAAAAGACCACGGTAACCTCTGTCATTTTAATGTCACAAATTACATTACACACTTTAATTTACGAAAGGAAAAAAGTAAGTAACTATCTAGGTTTACCGTTTTATAGAATCATGGTCAAGGTGGCTTCGTCATTTATATGTGCCATTCTTGCTACATGTATCCATCTTTTTTCGAAACATTTGCTAGACAACACTTGCTTCTCTACTGTCACCTTCCTTTTCAAGTGATACTTGAAAAAGTTGATGAGAGATTGACCAGAGAGGAAAGTGTTTGTCTCTAATCCTTTCAGACGCGTCCACCAGATGCATTCTTTCGCCATAGCCACAAGTACAATAAATACAGCTCTTCCTTCCCGTTTAAATGAAGGAGGCGTGACGATAATGACGATAGACTCGGTTGATAAACCGACTCGTCCCACACGTGACAGCAGTCGTTCGACATAGGCCCACAGCTCCGAAATGGTTGGACACTGCACGAGTGCGTGCAGAACGGTTTCGTCGCTCTGACCGCATCTCGGGCAGGTCGGCCCCGCATTTCGCGAGCCGTGTCTATAGAGTTTATCCCAAACGGGTAGCGCTTCTCGGTAGCACTGCCAGGCCAGGGATCTCTGTAAGTTGTCCATAGGTCCCGGCCCGAAAGTCGTCCTGAACAGGCGGGTCAGGTATTCCTCGTCGACGCCCAGGTTCGCCCCGAGATCGTCGTCGTACCTGCCCTCCACTAATCTCCTATAGAATGACTTCGTTGTGATGCAGCCACTACCGCCCATCCTCGGCAGACAGGGAGAAAAATAAATGTTAAACTGCCCGCCAAACATGGACTTTAGGGCCCGCGGTTCATGGAGTCTGGTCTCACTAATGGCCATGATATCCAAATTGTGTGACTTGATGTCATTGAAGAGGTACCCTTGTTTCCAAGGGGACCCCAAGCCACGCACATTCACACAACCAATCTTCACCATGATTCTATTTATACGTGTGCTTTAAAGCACAAAAGGAAAGGAAAAGGGAGCTACTTACTGTTTGCAAGTTTTGTTTCCTCCTTGGATTTTTCACCAAAGAGGCTACTGTACAATTTCTTGCACAAATATTTTTGACATCCCCCTACCGAGTTGGGGTAGAGGGATTTTATTTTGTGGTGCAATGCTGGTGATACATGATAAAATTTAATGTGTTTTGGCGGTGTTGTGTGTGGGTGGTTGTTTGTTTTGATGTCGTTGTTTGTGATGTTTGTTTTAGAGTTGATGTAATTCATCAGCTCTGTGTTTGTACTGTCTATTGCTGTTAGCATTGTTTTTTGCATATTACTATTGGTGTTAGGTGTATTTTCGGGAGATGTGAATCTCCCTGCTTTGTTTGTGTTTGCATTTTGTTTTGTTTTCTTCTTACTGCGCTTCTTCATTCCTTTCGTAGCTATTATCCACTCCTCCCCACTCTCTTCATCTGATGATGAGAGTTCTGATGAGTCAGAAAGAGGTAACGGCAAATTTTGTGCGTCTGTGTGTGTTTCTGTGAGTGTTTGTGTTGCTGTTGGCTGCTTGTTATTTGTGTGTGGTTTATGTGATAAGGGGGAGGGAGAGGCAATCTTGGAATTTTCTTTTTTTTTCTCTTCTGTTTTTGCATTTTCTGTTGTCTTTTCTGTTGTGGTTATTGCTGATATTTCTGTTGTTGTTTTTTGTGTTGCTGGTGGTGTTGGTAGTAAAGTTTTTCTGTTGGGGGTATTTGGTAGTTGCTTCTTGTTTAGCGGCCAGAGAGCAGTCCTTTTTCAGATGTCCCTCGCTGTTGCATAGGTAACAGCGAGGTCGCCTGCCCTCTACCATCACATACAGCTTGAGGTCCTCTGCCAGTCTAATGTTTGGAGGAATTTTCTGTGAAGCCTCCTCCGTGATGTGGAGAAGGATTTCCCGATTTTTCCCTCCCCAGTTCTTTTCCTCTACGACCGTAATCCCCAAAATATTTGCCTCCTCCATTTCGAGGCATACGGCCGATATCACCCATTGGGTGTCCACTTCCGATGGCACATTTTTTATAATTACTTTGGTCACTGTCTGTCCTAGATAACTCGGTATCATCACCAAGATATCTGTGCGGAGAGAGAGTGTCGAAAATTGATTAGCTAAATTTTCATTTAAGAATCTCACCTGTACCGTTCCAAATTTTCGTCCCCACGTGACATGATTTTGATGAATCCATACATGTTTAAGACAAACTTCGATCTTATCTGTGCTAAAATTTTCTACACGTCTGGTTTTTATGTTTACCAGTTTATAAATGATGCATTTTTTGTTTTTCTTTTCCATAATATCTTTTGGAATGTTTATTCTAACATCATCGCCTTCTTTCGTAAGAAGAGATTTTGTGTCTTTAATTTGTTGTTGTGTGAATGTCACTATTGTTCTTTTTTCCTTTAGAGCATTTGCGAAATTTGTTTTTGTTGTGCTGGCGGACATGTTCTTTTGAATATTTTTGTTTATGTTTGTGTATGTACTGCCTGGTTGAAAGGTGGTGGTAGTGGCAGCAGAGTTTGTTGAACAGGTGATGGTGTCATTGCTGACGGCCGATAACTTTGCGTCCTTGTTGTTGTTGTTGTTTTTGTTGTTGTTGTTGCTGGTGGTGGTGATGGTGGTGGTGGCGGTGTTAACTTTCATGTTGTTGTCACTGGTGTTAGTAGATGGAGAGACTGCGTTAGTAGCAATCGCCTCCGATCCAGATTTCCTCATAGTTTTCATGGTGGTGGTGGTGGTGAGAGGCATGTTAGTAGCTGTAATTGCCGTCTTTGTGACGTTTACAGCAACTGCGTTCCTGTCACTGTGTGAGCACGTGCTACTCTGTTCTTTTTTCTCTTCTGGCATCTGAAGCCTCGGGAAATGCTCATCAAAAGAACAAGACAAGCGTTCCAAAATTATGTTTCTCGACATTTTTCAAACGTCGAGAAAGAAATTTTTGTATTTTGCTAGTGCCGAAAATGCCCCTGGGGGCCAATTCCTGCCCTTGAAAATACACAAAAATGAAGCCTAGGTGCTTCGCAACAAAATATTTAAAAATTGCAACAAAATGTGGACAATAAAAGGTCAAATAAACGTTTACCTCTGCAGCCGATGTGACAACACGTCCGTCAGATAGATAAATAGATAGATAGATAGATAGATAGATAGATAGATAGATAGATAGATAGATAGATAGAAAGATAGATAGATAGATAGATAGATAGATAGATAGACGCTTTGACGCGTTATATGAAAATGTTGGAGAGATTTGATCAAAAATGTCTCAGACGTATCTCGCGACTCAAGTGAGAATGTTTGATACCAGATACAGAAGATTTGCGCATGGCACGTTGCAGCTCAATTGAACAACATGTTATCTTGGCATAAATGATATGGACTGGACATGTTATTAGAATCAAAGACGAGAGGGTGACAAACGTCTTTTTTATGGTGAACTGAATTCTGGTAAGCGGCCACAACATATAGGAGGAAAAGGTATAAAGATTGTGTCAAGTAAAACCTGGTTGAAAATCCATTTTTACAGCTATCCGGGGATGCTTCGAGAAAATAATTTGACAAAAGCACAGCCATAGTCATGACCAATGTCCTAAAACTGGAGCGACATACGTTCTAATTTGTGGACGTCCATAAATTACATTCACGTGCACACACACATACACATCCTGCTTTTATAAATATAGATACACACATACATGCGCATACGCATGTATATATGGAGAGATGGATAGATGGATGTGTTAATAAACTGCAATATGATACTATTAGATACATACGTAAACTTAACTGAATACCAATAATCACAATTTCGATATACGAAAAAGTGTGTGGCGCTTTAGTTCTGTATGAATTCGTTTGAAGATTGCTATTCTAGGCATGGTATTTGCTGACAAGATCGGGCAACATATTTTACACTAATGACTTGTGTTTTGTATTCGGCATTATTTGTGTCTAGCCTACACGACTCGGCGACAGTCTGCAATTAACTGAAACATAGAAAATAATTAACAGGTGTCATTGCTATGAACATGACAAATTCAAATTGAAATGAATTCTCAGTGATAATATATTTTCCAATCTAAATTAAAGCCTTGGTGTTTCTATTTTGCAAAGACGGGATTATTTCCACGTGAAACAAACGTGTATTGTACGTAGATATTAGTTTCTATCAGTGGAAATCAAAACCTGAGAACATTGCAGTCAGATTTTAAAGAAATATAACTAAAATGCTGAATACAATATTTTACATTAGCGCACAGATTTCGTACACTACTTCTTTGACTGTTATTCATAATCATGAATTTATTTCATTGTTCGACCTGTTAGTAATAACAGTAAAATTTATTGGAATACCACTACTCTCTCATAAGTTAAGTACACACTGATTGGTAGAGCCTGTCTTAACGAAGTTATCAAACATCTTAACGAAATTATCGACAAATTACGTTTAAATTGCCTCATTATGGCTACTAGATATGTTTATGTATCAGAGTTAAGCACCACAGACAAGAATTACTTCTTTGAATGAAAGCAGAATTAAAAATGGTTTCAAAAGTTGTACTTTAATGCAATTCTAAATGGCAAACTATTTTTGTTTCTTTTTATGTTCAAAAAGATTTAATTATTACTCTAGAACATTTAATGTGGTACTAACCTATGAATTACGTTAACTTCAAGACATAGCTATATTGGTATCAGGTTGCGGAGTGAGTGCAATTAGTATGGTTGCACGCATAATGAATAGTGCCGTTTGCTACATCTCACTATTTCCTCCTATGTACTAGCCTGTGGTGGACAGATATGTAATTTCAAAAATTTTTGTAACGAAGTAATAGAATGCGAGTGAGGTGGTTTCATATCAATGATAAAGTTCATTATGTTGATATATATATTAAGTGCACACTAAAATGTAATAGAGAAGATATACATATATGAGTGTGGGATGTATTTTGTGCATGTGTTTGCGATTGTGTGTACGTATATATGTGTGCGTGTCCACAGATATTTGTTGCGCACTTTAACTCAGTTCTACATCGTGTAACATAATTTGCTTAAAAAGGCGTGGGTGTGAGGTTGCTTCTCAACCACATGGTTCCAGCTTTAGTCCTGCTGTGTGGCAACTTGTGTAAGTGTATCCTCCGGCCGACCAGATTTAGTCTGTGAATTCGGCAAACAGAAACTGAAAGAAGCCGAATATATATATATATATATATATATATATATATATATATATATATATATATATATGTATGTTCACACAGGTAAGAACATAAATGCAAATCAAGGTGAAGAAAATAGTACTACAAAGCCGACGGTAGACTAGTATGCTTTTATTGAAGCTGCAAAGTTATATGAAGAATATTACTCCTACATTTACGATCCCGTTTATTGGGATCGAACCACAAGTGCCTGAAAACGGGAATTTGAAACTCTGAGTAACATCATGGTGATAATTTTGAAGCTATAATAAAATTACACACACACACACACACACACACATATATATATATATATATATACATCATATATATATATACATCATATCATATATTATATTATATTATATGTTTAAAAATCACTTATCACTTACTATATTAATCCTGGAGAAAATACGCAGCTCGTGAAACGTAAAGGAGCTGTCCTTTATGTTATTCACTGTTATATATTTATTGATATCAAACAATTTAGTTGTTGTTGTTTTTTATCGTATTAAACATCTGAAAGAATATTTTGCTCTTTTTCATCTACGTATGGTTATGATGAATATGTTATTTCTAAGAATTTTAATTGAGTTGATGTTTATTTTAATTGACTCGAGGTGTACGCGAAATTTTTTTCATTCACTCACTTCAGTTTTTATTTTGAAATATTAGTCAAATAATTATTTAATAAACATATACAACGAGGTTTTCAAATGTTTCCTGTTGTAACTTTTTTTAATTGGTCATAAATCTCTTATTCTTAAATTATAGAATGTCACGTCATTCGTAGTAAATTGAAAGTCTTTCGTGTATAGACATCTCCGAGCCTGTAGCATTTATCCCAATTCCATTTGTTATTTGACCGCTCACTGTGTATATCTTACGAATTAATTGTAGCTTAGTCTCATCGTGATATCTATAACAAAGATTTCAGATAATTTGAAAATGTAAAGCGAAAATCTTATGTTGTTGCGGTTTAACGTTTTCCGATAAAGTCACGTGTTTGCTTTAGCTAAATCGATTCCCTTCTGTGACAGACAACATCATAATTAAAAACAGTGATGTTGTTTGACAGAATCTAAGCTGAAGATATATCTACTGTTATAAATAATCGTTTTCATAATGAAACGCATTTCCTTTCCTGAGCTCTGGTTATTATCTATATTGGTATTTCAGGGATTATATTATCATTTTAGAATTGATGTTCACTCAGCAGCAGCAGTGATATTTACATATGATTTACAAAAGTGCTATATTATCTGCAATAAACAGAAGCGTGAGCTGTCTGTTAGATGAAATATTAGTCCTTATTAAAACGCTAGATGTATTACACATCATATTTTATGATGAACAACACGTACTGGAATTACAAACGTAATATATTCTTATTTAACCGTTTCACATAGGGTATGATACGATTTTTATCAAAGTGGGAAAGAACATTATTGAGCAGCACATGGAAGTAGATTTTATATTCGTTGACACATCGGAAATTCTTAAGGCTCAAAATACTGATCCGCAGAAAATAGCACGACAACTACTTTTTAAATAGTTTATAACGGAAACGGAAATTAAGTATATATACATACATACATACATACATACATATATACATACATGCATGCATGCACGAAAATAGATATATACATACACTCATGTATGTGTGTTATATGTATGTATATATATATATATATATATATATATATATATATATATATATATATATATATATATATATATATGTATGTATATATATATATATATATATATATATATATATATATATATATATATATATATATATATATATATATATATATATATATATATATATATATATATATATATATATATATATGTGTGTGTGTGTGTGTGGATTTATGTATGCATGTACGCTCTCACACATTTATAGGTATGTGTTGTCCAACCCACTATCCGGCAGCGTCCAATTCTCTAACGGTTTTTTTTCAAATGAATCAAGTCATAACCGTATCCATCTATTGTTTTCATAATCGGTCATAATGTCTTACGTTTAAGATGATTCCCATGCTTTCCCTGATGAGAAGGTTACAACTTTAATATCAAAGATCCCTATGGATCACACAGGTTGTAATCCTTTGGGACATATGTAGGAATAAAGTATGCAATTATAACATGCGTTTTCTCCAATCCTTAAATTCTTAAATATACTCAAATACCCAAAATTTCAAGGAGTTCCTGCCTTAAAAACAGGAACTAAACCACAGTTATTTTGTGTTCTTTGCTACATTGGTTTCTATTAACCCATTTATTCTATCAGAAGAATTTTTATTCATTAAGATAGAAGAAATACACATAATAATATATATATATATATATATATATATATATATATATATATATATATATATATATATATATATATATATATGTATATATATATATATATATATATATATATATATATATATATATATATATATATATATATATATATATATATATATATATATATATATATATATATATATATATATATATATATATATATACAGAGAGAGAGAGAGAGAGAGAGAGAGAGAGAGAGAGTCACAGATAAGCGTTTTAATAAGTTCAATATATTCTACTACGTACTACAGACATAGCCTTGTAACAAAATGCAAATTATAGCTAACAGAATTAAAATTATCACCGATCCTTCAAGCCTGGGTTGTCTTAAAAATCTTCGCTTCATTAATATCACGTTGACAGTATTTCCCCAGCAAGTATTGAAGTTTTGGTATACCTAGATTTAATGACTTGAGCCATGTTTAATATTTCACGGATAACTTGATATAAACGTATGAGATAGGACAGATAATGTTAATGGACACAGAAATTGAACGAATAGCATTGAGATAATATATTTTGTTGTTGCTATTGACTGAATTATCGGTTATTGAACCAGAAGGATTTATCATTAACAAGCAAAGTATAATTTTGTTATTAACGACGTTTAAATAGTCACTGAAGTTATTTAAAATAATAAAAAGATGAAATAGGATGATTCAGCCGTGAAAGGGATGCGTTCAAACTGCGTCCTGAAAAAATTCATCTCTATTTCTCGAAATTAGGGAAATAATTATCTATACAGTGTTCTGGATGCTATTGAGAAAGTAGGACATATTAGCAGTGAAAAGAAATTGTTATTCAATTATGTCGTGGTACCACCATATGGAGATATTTTTTTCTGTGACTGTAGTATTTACTTTATGTGAAACTGTAATGAACATGGCAAATACATGAATGGCAACAATTTACAAATGTCAGCCTCAAGATATTTCAAGATTCATGCTTACGTTAGAAACCATTATTAGAGAATACAATTATTTTAACCATAAAGAATATAGGATACTTCCAAACACGCACATAAGAAATGATTCGCTATGTTTGAAAGGGAAAATAGTGGGAAAAGAAAACACAATCATAAACACAGTACAAAAAAAAAAGTCCAAATATTTTATTTCGTAGCTGCTTAACACTCTCTGCATTTTCTGAGCGTAGTAAATTTATACAGTCAGGATAAATGCATCTTAGTCAATCTTCGATTGCGTTTCATGTCTGAAATACCAACAATACGTGACGATGACGCTGATATGAAAAGCAAGGCTGTAGCACAGTAGAAAGGCAATAACACACTGAGTCAATAAATAAATCAGCGAAAAATAACGAAGGGATTGATTGAGAAAACCACTAGCGGAATCATAGCCAGCTTGATTTATATATTTTGTTATGGTTACCGTTTTTCTCACAAAAATCCGTCAGTTTGACTCGATATCAAACCTAGTAATCTTATTTTAAATGCTAAAGGGATGCAATTAGGAACAGAATAGGAATATTCACTGGCACAACACAGCACAGTAACCGAACAATAAAGCACGTTGGCCTTATCGCCTTTTACCATTTGAAATTATACAAATGGCTGTACAAAAGCTCTTTGAAGTGTAAGCTATTCCCGATTGTTATCGTTGATTTATTACTCTTTGAGTCTTAATCTTTTCTACATAAAACTTTGTTCTTAAACCGGGTCTTTGTCTTTTATTTCCGAATGGGAACTATTTTATTTACCTCTGTTTTTTTTTTACCCCTCGTTGATAATAATAAATGCAGATATGAAATTGATGAAGTTAATGCAATTATGGCGATGATGATGATGATGATGATGATGATGATGATGATGATGATGATGATGATGATAGTGGTGGTGATGGGGACGATGATTATGATGATGATGATGATGATGATGATGATGATGACGATGCCGACGACGGCCATTGTAGTGATGACGATAATGATGTGAAGGAGAGCACCACGACGATGACGAATATGTTGTTTAACTGGTAATGGTGTGGATAAATGCGATGACGAAAAAAAAATGGTGAAATGGGTGAAAAATGTAGAAGAGCAGAAGAAGCAAGGAAGGGGAGGAGCTGGGATGTAGATAAATGGAACGAGGAGGGGGGATTTGATGGCAGAAAAGGTGAACGGGAGGAAGTTGGAGGCAGATAGTGTAGAGATGGTGAGATGGTGAAGAGAATAAGTGGTGTGAAATCCAGTGATATTTATGAAGGAAACGCTCAGAATAATGCATCATATTTATTCTTTTTCTTTAAAAGTTAGCAGAATATGTATTTTGTTAGCAAGCAGGAAATATGAATTAAAATGATTGTCACGAACTTTGAAGAGCTAAAGTGAGGATTTACCACATTTTAAAATCAGATTTACAAGGTGTGCACAAAGTCTGGGTACAAGAGGATTAATACATACTTTAAGACATTATTATTTCTTATTTTTAATTGCTTATGTTATGATTTTATTTACTCCATGTACCCAGTCTTTGTGGACACCTTGTATAATGTACTACATAAATAGTGTACGGTGGCTTGTCTCACCGGCCCCTGACTGGAAACAGTGAAAGAGCTAAGGGTAGACAATTTTGTAGAATATATATTGGGATATTAAAAAAATCATTTTCTTTTCCGAGTATAAATTCTTAGAGTTTACGCCTAAAAAATGTTTTCAAGAAATCTCCATTTTCTGTTTTTTACAAAAGTTGTTTTCATCTTATATTATTAGAGTTTAATATGGATTTATGACATTTTAGAAACGAAAATTGAATTTCACTTCCTATTTGCTTAGAGGAAAATGAACATCAACAAAGTTACAGTGACATAATTTGCGACGTTGATAAAATAACACTGGGCATGAAACGAAGAACCATCCGTGGTCAAGTAATGGTCACCAAGTTGTAAATAATATAAAATAGGTGCTCCAGCATAGCCGCAGTCAAATGACTGAACAAGTAGAAGAATAAAAGAATATGATTAAAGAAAGACAAATGACTATTTCTAAACATAAAGAAAGTACAACCGTAGCACTAGTAACCAAATTATAGCGAGATCTCAACAGGAACGATTTTATAGATGTATATATATCTTCCCAACAGTAAGTTGATAATTTTTTTTATGATGAATGTATCCGAGAATGAGCAAACAGCGTCATAGCCTTTTTTCCAGAAAATCCAATATTTAATTGCACAAGAGCATGTCAATCGTAAAGGGTCTATCTTGCTTATCTTATAAACGCCTGCAAAAAAATGTTAATCCCACTGCTCTATTTCGTTACCCGATATTCAGGTTAATCAATGAATCATTAATCTCATCTCTTGAAATATGTCTATCATAATAATCAATTGTTATTTATATGACGACATATGTTAGGCAAAGATATCTAAGATGAATAGCATTGTAAAAAGAGCACTTCAGAATTGTTCAACAATATCTAACTTCTTGTTTCTACATCCAAACATGTTCGATTCGTGTATATTTTGAACGAATTTTAAAAAGTCCAGAAATTAACATATCTTTGTTATTCGATGTGATATATTTATTAGAATGAGCTGCCAACAAATGAAAATTCTCTCATAATAATAAGTCAGTATATTGAAGTCATGTGGGATTTTATTTATTCGTACTCAATATAAATTACCATAAGGTTGATCTATTAAATAATGTTATCACTCTTTAAAAACGACATTTTCAGTTACTACATAATAGAGAGAACTTTTTAAAGTATCAGAATTTTAATTCCGATTCAAAGCCTTTCATTTTTATCTTAAGCAGACATATTCTATTAGCGTCAAGTAAGAAAATTTTATGTATTATCGTGTGCGGAAAATTTCAGCATTATAATTTGAACATGATTAATTTATAAACAAACCATAAAATTAATTGATACTTTTTGATATATTACTGAAACATTAAATGCATATTTTACGCAGTGTATTTTCAAAAATATTGGAGTCAAAATAGCTGTGACTACACTGTTGCTTTATTAAATCTATTTTAATTCTTTATAAAGAACGGACGTTAAAATGCGTTCGTTAATATAATTAAATTGTTCCTAAATTTAGTGTAAATATATTTATTATCTTTGTGAAAGATAAATATTATTTTATATGAATATCACTCTTTTATTAGTCATTTTTCGAATTCCTCGTAAATATAATCCTCCTTTATGCAGTGCGATGAATAGTCACCTTGATATCGGTGTATGATTTGGTATATTTAGTTTCATAAATATTCATAAATGCATACAAACACTCACACATTCATACATATACATATATAAACACAAAGAAGAACATTATTTGACAAATCTATGATGGACAAAATGAAAGAAAATACATTTTCATTAAATATGTTACAGGTTTGGATCATGAGGAAAACATGTTGTAAGATAAATAAATTGAAATAATTAGATTAATCTTTCGTTCTACCAGTACTGGAAATCGGATGTTCGCTTTCAAAATACACTGCTAGTTGCATTCCTTCTGAAGATGGTTGATGGGCCGTCGTAGTCAACGTAGATGTTGTTGTAGTAGTAGTAGTAGTAGTGGTAGTAGTAGTAGTAATAGTAGTAGTAGTAGTAGTAGTAGTAGTAGTAGTAGTAGTAGTAGTAGTAGTTGTAGTGGTAGTAGTAGCAGCAACAGCAGCAGCAACAGCGGCAGCAACAGCGGCAGCAACAGCGGCAGCAACAGCGGCAGCAACAGCGGCAGCAACAGCGGCAGCAACAGCGGCAGCAGCAGAAGCAGTAGTGGTAGCAAGGAGAGGAGGAAGAGAAGGGGAGAGTTGCTGTGATTGGCCACAATTGTTCTGGCATTTGTCATTGGCACCTTACAAAATTTCTCATAATTAGTGTTTCTAATTTGCTATGATTAAATGAAATAGAACAATCTAAGCACGAGTCATTAAAGGAATCTTTTTTCCTTGTTCATTAGAAAGTGGCTAGGCGTACCTCGGATATTGAACAATTCAGCTCTTTATCTTTAAAATGGCTCTTTGCTGTTACCACTGGCGTTGATAGTCGAAATATATAAACTGGGGAAGGTACGAACGGTGATGATGTTGAGAGAGTCGAAGGACACGGAAATCAGGCGTAATCCACTAGATGTGAAAATAACCAGGAATTGGAAAGCAGAAGTAGAGACTTATGACTTTGTGTCTTCTCTTACACAACGAGATATGATGGGTGCAACGCAAATTCATCGGAAGGGACTTGGTTTTGCCGCAGATCGGTTCACACCGTTGGCAAGTATGATGCGGAGCAAACAGAAATCTGTTGTTAGCAACAGCATCAAAACAAGGGTATCAGAGAGAAGAGAGCTTCATTTGATCCAATGCACTCAACAAGGACTGATGACAAGATATATATATATATATATATATATATATATATATATATATATATACAAACATACATACATACATACATACATACATACATACATACATATTTTAATGTAAGAAGAGGACTCACTTGAGTCTTTGCGGGTAAGGACACATCACACACAGAGAATATCAGAAAATGTTTTGTTGACGGATTTCTGTATTGGTACCGTATATATTAGCCAGCATAAAATGACTGATAATATAACTAGGCCTGAGAGACGGAAAAGTTACTAAAACAAGTCTACTGGTGGATAGTTTGTTTACGTCATTGCCTGCATATTCTGCTTTTACAGTCAAATCCTCCAGAAGATAATTAACTTCAGATCATCTAGCATATGCTGCTTGTACGTTCGAGCACAGAGCAACGTGTAATATAAATCGATGAACAGAACATTCTTCGACTACCACGGCTTTGGTTGCTTATAACAATTTTCTTGCAGCTTTCGGAGCTTTGCAAAACATTCAGCAAATATATTATTTAATGATTTCCATATAGAGTGAGACGTTCCTAGCAAACCTCAAAAAATTGACAATTTGTGTATCATTGAACAGGGGTGGTGAAGCCGCAGCTCTCTTAGCTCACATCTGCTATTCATAGCTTTGTATTGCTGTAAACAAAGTTCGTAGGTTGCCGTTGATAACGAATACCATATCCACTCCATAATTATGCAGGGCTGATTTACACATAGACGAGGATGCCAAATGGAATTTTATCATTTTATCATTTTCCTCAAATATAGAATGTATGTTCTTAAACATGTTAATCATTTCTCTTTCAATATATTGAATAGTGTCTCTATCATTGCTTTTACTTTTCGATAATGGCGATTGATCTAATTCTCATAAATATGTTGTTTAGGTTTGAAGTGATAGAAACAAAGCTAGAAATGGGTATTCGTTGCAGAAGAAAGAAATTATTGTCAAAACGAAGAAAAACAAATCACCCATTTGAATTTCTACTTCATTGTCACTGGATATAGAATTCAGTTTGTTCAGTTTTAGTTTCCATGGAAATGTTTATATTATACAATAGTATTGCGTTTGTTTAATTACATAACATACAGCTTTAATTTCTCTGCTATGAAACCAACCATTTCTTTTATATACTTTTATATTTCCAAACGAAGCACTAGAAATTAATTTCTCTTGTTTTTCTCTCCCCAGATCAACATATTATCCTTCTTCATGTATTTATTTGTAGACTTCAGAATATTCTCAGTTTTTTTTTCTCCTTAGACATTCCGGTTTAGCTTATGATAATCTTCCAAACATTACAAACGATAAATCCAAAATTAACATTCTAGCAAATCACAAAAGTATCGTTAATTTAATTGTATATATAAAATAAACAATGCAAGAATCTCGTTTTGAAGTTCATGCACAAAACGTAGCATCAAACCTTGACATTAGTCTCATTTTCCTGCCATAAGGCAAAATATATGTGCTGGAAATCCGTCCATAAAATGTCTTTTTCTAAACGAACTTTTTAATGGACTATTTTTATCACGGTTCAGGTTATCAATAATATGTTCCTGCCGAACTCCCAATGGTTTTGCAACATACACTACATAGAAATTATTTTCTTTCAAAAATGCTCGTTTGCTTCCTTTACAATTGTTATAAGCTCTTTCTCATATAATACCATAGAGTGAGCTCCACCAGTACAAACAGTCACTCATTGTCTTGAATTAGAACTTCTAACTTTTAAAGAAATAATGTAAAATATGAATAACTATATCTTCCATTGTGGCTGTCATTTCTTTTCAACGATGGAAACTGATTTACTGTTTGATCTCCATTAACAGATTGAATGAATGCCAATAATATTACAGTGTTCCTAATGTTTTTGTCTCATCAATTTGCAAACCACAATACGAGCATTGAAACTTATTGATGTTAGCAGATAATTCTACAATGCACGCTCAATATATATATTGTAAGAAAGATATTTTATTCACTGGTCATTTTACTTGACCTCTCTCTTTTGCTTAACAGTCTTTCTGCATGCAAAATGCTCAAGTGTCTAGGTTAATTTATGACACTTACTTCATCATTTTGCATCATAAGTTTAGAAAATATGGTAATTCTAAAAGTACATATTTTGTTCGTTGTTGACTGATAAGTAAATCATTTCACCATCTTACTTGTAGGAACGCATTCGTAAAACTAAAATGCAAACACCACGCACACAAACATCGGACATGTACATATCTCCCATTACTTATAAAATTCAGACGGTACGTTTAGATATCATATATATATATATATATATGGTGGGAGAACCTCGGAAGCGGATAAGATAAGAGTGATGTTAAAGAAAACACAGAAGCATTGAAAGTGACAAGTAGCTGTAGGGGAATGGTAACGATAGTAAATGCTACGTTGTCGATAGACGAGTGTGAAAACGACGACATTATTGCTCTCACAAGGTTAAAAATACACGAGGTCACCTGTTAATCAAACACATACCTCCACGTTCACACAAAAAAGACATATTCACACATTCCTATATATATATATATATATATATATATATATATATATAGATATATATATATATATATATATATATATATATATATATCTATATATATATATATATATATATATATATATATATATGTATGTATGTATGTATATATATAAGAATAGGTGACCTGGTGTATATATATAAAACTGAAGCAGAAAAGGAACGTCGCACAATGCTAAATAAGAACCGGTTTATTAACAGACTAGCATATCTTAAAGAGTGCTAATTAGGAAACTGTACTTTTCCTAAAACTTCTTTGACGGTAGACGGTGTCAGGTGGTGACGGGGTGTCCTGGATCCAAAAAGATGAGCACAATATCTCGTGTGACCACCGTTAGCGTTAATTAACACCAAGCATTTTCTGTACATTGAATGCACGAAACGATTGATAAATTCTATGCGAAAAGCAGCCCTCACTCTGTTAAAACTTGCAGTTTGCTGAGCCGCAGCTGTCGGCCTTGGACAAATGTCATTTAAACTTTTGGGGTTTTATGAAAAATGTCCTTCTCTGTCAGTGGAAACTTAAATCCATAAAATAGATTTATATATTTGTTTATTGTTGTATGGTTTCGTTTAGTTAATAATGGTTACAGATTTTGGCACCACGCCAGTAATTCAAGGGAATGGTGAAGTCGATCACATGAACCTCAGTGTTCAACGGGAACATATTTCATCGACTCCGAAAGGATGAAAAGTTAAATAAGCAGTGTTTCGCCCAGCGGGTTAGCAATTCTGACAGTTCGCCACCTTAAACAATTTCCCAAGATGCACGAAGTTGCTAAGCGATCTTTTTCATATCTCAGTCATGCCGACACCTATAGTTTAGGTAATATCATACAGGAAATGAGCGGTGAGTAAGCACGCTGGTAAAATTGGTTATCGGTGTTTCGGTAGTCTTTACGTTATGAGATTAAATTTAACCGAGACCATATTTGCATTTCATTCTTTCGAAATCGATAAAATATTTACCAGTTGAACACTGAAGTCCACGTAATCAACTTAACCATTTCCACGAGATTGCTGGCCTTGTGCCAAAATTTGAAAACAGTATTAAATATAAATAAACTGTTGCCATTGCGCATATTTTAGTGATTAAACAACGAATCATATACTGAATTCGTAGTAAATTCTTTTGAATATTCGACTCCATCAAAATTACAGTATACTCTATTTGCTTTAATGTATTCACAATCGGCTCATATTGATCAAACAGTGTTCAATTTTCGAAGATTGCGTTTTGTATTCGAAGCGACTCTCGTAAATAAAATTTTTATTGAAACAAATTAATTAAAAATGCACTTCCGTATTTTCATATATCTGAAGTGAAATAAATTTAGTAGTGTATTATAGTTAAAATTTAAAATTTAATAATCGTTATATTTGAAAATTTGGTTAGAATTTTTTTTCCTTGTAGCTTCTTCAAAATATTTCTTTGAATATTTCTTAAACACCAAATATTTTTTTGTTGTTGTTTTCTGAAATGATTATGTATCTATTTTTTTTATAATTGCTAAATTATCGATTCAAAGTACTGTTTCGTGCAAAGAACTTACTTAACTTGCCTCTAATCGTTTCTTTGATATTATATTTATCAAAATACTTTAACGGTTCTTTACAATAACGTCTTATCTCTAAGAATTAACGATTTCTTATAGATTTTTCCATTATAAGAAACTACTTGATCATAGTGGAACACAAGCTTTTGAGTCTATTTTCCATTCATTTTAAGTCATCGATAATCATATTCGTATAATTAATTCTAACAGCTTTTATTTCATCTAAATGAAATAAAAACTGTAAGAATTAATCATACGAATATTCTATCTCCTTAATTGAATTCTTGAAAATATAGGCTTAGTACTTATTGTAATTACTTTTGCTCTATGTTTAAACCTTTCAGAGATAGCTTTTTCTCCTCCTTACAAAAATAATTTACAAAAATATAAGACTTCTATCTATGTACCGAAAACATTCCCTTCTACCTCGCTCGTCATTTTCTCCAATTTTGTCTGTACATGAATCATTTGAGTGATTGTATTTCTACCGTTCACGCACGAAATTTAATAGGCAAACATTATAGTTCAAAGAAATGTCCTTCTCACTTTTTCTAACTAACAAAGTAATTCTTCACACGGAAGACATATGGAGCAATGAAATCCGTCACCGTAGTCACAAAATAGCAATTAATTACATGGAAAACGGTGTTTTATTTTCGTAAATGTAAAGTAATCATGTATGTTGTGTAAGCATATCTAATGCTCGATCTCATCTTATTTCTGAGCACTCATTTACCCATAACCAACCTTATCCTCTATAGTCATACAAGCACATTCTTTTCTACTCTAGGCACAAGGACCTAAAGTTTTGCGGAGGGGACCACTATGCAACTGGTACTTAATTTATCGACCCCGAAAGGATGAAAAGCAAAGTCGACCTCGGAGGAATTTGAACTCAGAACATACAGACGAAATACCGCTAAGCATTTCGTCCGGCGTTTTAACGTTTCTGCCAGCTCACCACCTTGACATACAAGCACATATATGTGTACTGATATAATCAAAGGTATAGATGCGTATGCGTAGGTTGTGTGTAAATCAATATATCGTGAATATGCCTTCTGTAGTGTCTAATCAAATAAATTAAATTTAGACTCTAAGCATGAAGTAATGTTTAGCAAGGAACTATATTCAAGATATCTACTATTGTTATAGAGACACAAGTCTGGTATTCGTCAAGGATTTAAAGAATATTTGTCTACATTACTAAATGTGAGCCAATTGCTTCTTTAAACGAAACGATCAGATCACTTTTTTTCAGCCTTTCAACAGAAGCATGTTTTACACTCGGAAACAAAACTTACGCAAAATAACGATGTATTTTACTCTGAGCTAGTTCACGATAATAATGAAATCTAACTGCATTCATCTTGAGAGCACTAATAAACGATGTTTTATATTTTATTGTAATAGAATTGCTTTGTTGTACGTATTGCAAAATCCGCGTTATATTTAATACAAAATTTAATATGTTTCAGGAGAGATATATTTTCTCTTGGTATAATATTGGTAAGATGATAACTCATATTCATTAGAAGAGAGCCATTTTAGTTAAGAATTTTATTTTAAAACTTCAGTGTTATATTAATATGTACTCATCTGTTGACGCGTATAAAAATATATTGGCATCTTGTGGAAATTCAATATTTATTGCAATTTCCAGTCCTAATCGGATTCACTTCAAAGGAATTACGGTTGTTGAAATCGTTTCAAAAGCTCCGTTCATCACGTGCTACAACGTTGTGTCATTCCTAAATATTTCCCTAAGAAATTGGGTATTTTTCAAGGAAATATCAGCTCCGTTTGCAAATGGATCGATTGCATTACCTATATTGCAATATGTGAAAAATTGTTTTATTAAACGCGTGGTTGACATATATTTCATTCACAAGTGTGACATATTTTCTAAGTAGATCTGAAGATTGGATTTTTGAAATGCTGAGCAAGTGCATGATATTACATTTGTATAATGCGTAAATATGTTAATCAACGTCGAGTTAATCTCAGTTACTTCTGTAAGGCCTATAAGAAGCAATGCAACTGATAACGAGTAACCGAACACTTTATGAAATCAACCGACAAAAGAAAACCTTGGCACAGCTGTTTACAAAAGTACATTTAATCTAAAGAGCGACGATAAATTCTTCACAGTATGTAATTACAATAACAAATATTTCAGATGTAAAATGTGTATTTTGGTGATTATATCAACGAAATGACAAGGAAAATACTAATGCAAATATAAACTGTAAGAACAGAAATCTGTATAACTGTAACAAGTATTGGACTGTGAAAAACTGGTCTGGTTAGGATTATATAACAGTGACCACGTGATTAAATTCAGGTCATACCTGTTATTACTACAATGTAAACAAGTACAGCCTGTTCCATGGAAGAATCATCGTCGACCCCACCCCCGATCACATACACACTTGACAACCTTGATACTGTTTGGAGGAGAGTATCTGGAATCTCAGTAGAACAAAGATCGAGATTTGCAAAAGGGTGGTTGAGTTTCTTTGTGAGCCAAGTGGCCATTGAGTTGGGGAAGGTAATAGCAAATCACCCAAATATCTCTGATAAGAAAGCTCTATGAAAATGAGTGAGAACAAAGTAACGTTATAACATCATTCGAAGGAAGAACTGGGATTTATTGTTAGTGTCATCAACGGCCTACAGCAGCGAAGACAATGACGACAATTGCGCACATGAATACACCGGCTGTAAAGTTGAGATACTCTGAGAAGGTACACACTTTCAAGGAATCCCTTGGAAACATACTGCATAAAATGTTACTATGTCCTTTCATAAACATTGTGAGAAAAGTGAAGGCAGTAGAAGAGTTTAACAAGTGTTTCATCAAAAGCAGCAAACCAGTCCTTAATGATGTATAATACTAATTTGAATTTGATTTCGAAATAGCATTTACTCGAAAACTAGAAGCATACTGGAGGCATTACCTGCCTTTAATAATAAAGCAAGTCCATTTATATATATATATATATATATATATATATATATATATATATATATATATATATATATATATATATATATATATATATATATATATATATACTTATATATAAATGGCATTAACTGTGTATTAATGCCTCACGCTTCGAGGGACTAAATAAGTCAAAAACTACCAAATGATGAAATGATTAATTTTTCTCATTACGAAAATTTTTCGTTATTTTTTCATTTTTAGGTTTTTTCACGCTGACTACTTGATAAATTCTTATAAACAATTTATCCTATATTACATATATATATATATATATATATATATATATATATATATATATATATATATATATATATATATATATATATATATATATAGATAGATAGATAGATAGATAGATAGATAGATAGATAGATAGATATATTGTTGCTATAAAAATATTCACTTAAATATCCACGGGAACAGATGTAATAGAAGTAGTTACCAACTGCCACTACCACCAACATATGAACCTTTATTTTTGAGATATTTTGGAGAAAAGCACAAGATGCGTAACTATATATTAAAAAAATCAAAAATTAAAAAAAATTAAACTCGGGCAATATTTTAATCTCATGTATGTGTGCGTGTGTTCGTTTCTGTGTGTGCTTGTGTTCGTATATAGCTAGATATGTGCGTACATTATGCATATGCGCAGGCGTAAGTGTTCGGTCCCACTGCGTGTAACTTTGGTCAAATGAATTGTTTGTTGATGGTGGTGTATTTACGTTACGTAACCTAGCGACTCGGCAAAAGTGACCAATACCGGAAGTAGTAGGCTTACAAAGAATATATCCTGGGGTTGATTTCTTCGGTTCTCCGCAATAATGACGGAAACAAATAAAATAAAAACATAAAAGAATATCTTTGATATATGCGTGTCTGTGTGGTAAGTAGCTTGCCTACCAACCACATGGTTCCGGGTTCAGTCCCACTGCATGGCACCTTGCGCAAGTGTCTTCTACTATAGTCTCGGGTCGACCAAAGCCTTGTGAGTGGATTTGGTAGACGGAAACTCAAAGAATCCCGTCGTATATATGTATATGTATATATATATATATATATATATATATATATATATATATATATATATATATATATATATATATGTATGTGTGTGTGTGTGTGTGTGTGTGTGTGTGTGTGTGTGTGTATGTGTGTGTATGTGTTTGTATGTGTGTGTGTGTGTGTGTGTCTGTGTTTGTCCGCTCAACTTCGCTTGACAACTAATGCTGGTTTGTTTACGTCCCCGTAACTTAGTTCGACAAAATAGACCAATAGAATAAGAACTAAGCTTACAAGGAATAAGTCCGGGGGTAGATTTGCTCGACTAAAGGTGGTGCTCCAGCATGGCCGGAGTCAAATGACTGAAACAAGTAAAAGAATAAAGGGTATATGTGTGCGCACGTGTGCGTTTGTGTTTAATTATGCATGCCTATCTACATAAATTTGTATACCCGTTCGCTCTCTACCTTAGCGTTATTGAAAATCATTTGCCAAATGATATATCGTCTACGCATATCATAGACCTCACACGTATATTCTGTATACGCATGCACATCTATCTATCTATATATCAATATACATCTATGTGTGTGTGTGTGTATGAGTATGTATGTATGCATGTACATATACAAACATACACGAGATAGATAGATAGATAAATACATACAAACATAGTTACCTAGATAGTTAAACAGATAAATATATGAATATTTTAATATAAACATATAAAGAGAAAATTTATTAGAGTATTGCAAAGAAAGTGTCATACTTGAATTTAGATCACTTAGTGCATCGACGTAATATGATTGCGTGTTCTTTGGAAGAGATGTTATTCAATATTAATTATACTGGCTGCACTTATCGATCACTGGAATAAACAGGTTCATCATATATTGCTCTGTTGTTAATGATTATGATGATAATGATGTACCTGTGCCTGCGTTTGTGTGTGTGTGAATGTATATATTCATGTAAGTATATACAGAATGTGAGTGTGTATATGTGTGTGTGTGTGCGTGCATTTGTATATACGTAT
>NC_142932.1:28055320-28105320 GCF_046866305.1 Octopus bimaculoides
ATATATACATACATGTATACATATATATATATATACATATATATATATATATATATATATATATATATATATATATATATATATATATATATATATATATATATATATATATATATATATATATATATATATATATATATGTATATATATATATGAATTCTCTTTGGGAATATTTGTTAGAACTAAGAATACTGCCTGATCAACCTTGGCGGACACCTACATATAGGCGTGTGTAGGGAAAGCACATACGTAGATCGAAAATAGTCTATTACCGGTGACGGAACAGCCATATGATTAGATTTCACTTGATTTCAGTCTACTGGAAATCATCAATGACATGCATCCGTTCGCCGCATTACAGGCAAATCTGTCCGATCCGTTATACAGAATATCAGAATCCTGCGAGAAACAGACCTCGCAAATAACCGACAGGCTTACTGAAAATTAATTACTAGGTTTCGTGCTAGATTTACCCCTTTCTTGTTTTAAGACTCCATGCACCATTAACTTTTCTACCGCGATTGTTTTAACACAATTGTACAGAACTAGATTTTGCTCGTATAACTATTTAAGTAAAATACGTTTGTATGTATTTTAGCCTTTACAAATTGAAATTCCAAAACTTCAGGCACCCCAAATATCCATAACCACTCGGATGTTAAACTATATTCGTCGTTTGTCTCAAACTGCAACGATATTTTTTAGATTAATTACTTGTAGTCTTAAACATAGCCGTTTCATATCATCCAGACTTAATTTTCCGTTAACAGTGAGGGTATTCTTGCTCACCAATGTATGTATATATTACAAAGCAATCAGCTACATTGAGAGGTTTATTTACATTCATCACTCATGGAAACGTTACTTATCACTCAACTTCATGATCGGTTTGGATTGTCAAACATCTATAGGGATCCATCGTGTAAAGAATATCATATAAATATACGAGCATACGTGCATATCTATTCCACTCAGTATCCTATCCAATTTCTTCTTGCTTTTAATCGTCTATTTTCCCACCACCCCTGTCAATACTGCTTCAAAATCGCCTCCAACCATAGCTATAACTATTGTTAGGACTCCTATTTTATGAATATTTTCTTCTCTTAATGCCAGAGTATATAGAGAAAACTAAGTCAGGTATCTATGTCGTCATATATCTTCTACAGCCGTATACATGCGGAAACCCGAACAAAACCATTCACGTATAGATACTACATGTTTTGTTAACTCGCCTGTCAATTACAGAGTCTGTGAGAAAGAATTTTCTAGCGGAGGTGTTGCTCGCTGCTTTTATGATAAATATTGTAGAAACAAGACAATGCAGGCCAGATGGGATGAAAAATACTTGACCTATTTTACTTCAGAGTTGTGTGTCAGTATCATATCCACTTTCTCCGTTTTCCTATCTATCGTTGGCATTATATGTCTGTCGTATCTCTCACGTATAAGAAAGCACATATATTGATATCCAGTTGCAGATGTACTTATAGAATCTACATATGTACACACATACATATACATATATAGATATACATATATAAAGATATATACATGGACATATATATATATATATATATATATATATATATATATATATATATATATATATATATATATATATATATATATATATATATATATATATATATACATATATATATATATATATATATATATATATATATATATATATATATATATATATATATATATATATATATATATATATATATATATATATACATATATATATATATATATATATATATATATATATATATATATATATATATATATATATATATATATATATATATATATATATATATATATACATACATACACATATATATATGCATGTATATATGGTATACATGCTTATGCATGTATACATGTGTGTCTGTGTGTGTCTGTGTGTCTGTGTGTGTGTAGGTTAAGAGAGATATGTTGGTATGTGTTAAATATTCCTTTTACAAGTTATATTTACTGTTGTTAGCTCGAGGTTAGACATGATGAAGTATACATACCAGGAAACGTGTAACAGTCGCGCTCTTTCTGTTTGCACCAACTTGTATTATATTTAGAATGACATTCACTTATGTCTGTTTCTATTTCGTTTGCAATATTACTGATTTTATGTTTTTTTCTCAGCAATTTCATGAAGTACTAATGAGCATGATAACTGAAACTTGTCTTATCATCGGTTTTTCTTAACACATGTATATACGTAATACGGTTCTATATTTAAGAGGTGAGGAATTATGTACATTAATTACATTATTTACATTTGACGGATATTTGTCCTCATCTTGTTTGTTGTTAACGCAACGTTCCGGCTGATATACCCTCCAACCTTCATAAGGTGTCTTGGGGAAATTTCGAATCTGGTTTCTCATTCCAAAAGTTTTTTTTCGGGCATATGGGATCGTGGTTAGGACCGCGGGCTACTAACCCCAAGATTCCGAGTTCGACAGGCAGTGACCTGAATAATAATAATAATAATAATAATAATAATAATAATAATAATAATAATAATAATAATAACACGAGGACAAACGTAACATTTCCGGCAAAAACGAAGTAAACAAAAAACAACAAACCCAGACCGTAGAGATGTATAATAGTGTACAAAAAGCACCAATCCAGAACACCACAGACAAACATATGAATGAAAAGGAAGGCAAAACAAATATAAAGCCTGGAAATAACGAAGGGAAACCTAATAATTACGATACTATGAAAATGAAAATAACCGAAGAACTGAAAACCACAGATCTTAGAATGGACCACAGATTATATCTCCCAAAAATCAAAATAGACAATAAAACAACATCAATAATAAATAGCATAAACCTGGCCGTCACGGAACTAACAACCACAGAAACAACAGGCAACATCACTGAGCTAAATGACATAATATATGCGGCAGCCACTGCAGCCACAAAAGAAGCAGGATACTCACTCAAACCCATCCGAACAGGAGTTCTACCACCCAAACAGACCTTGTGGATAAATAACATCCAGAACAAAATTTAAAAAAAGAGAAAAGATTTATCGATTCTCAACGAAATTAGTAAACAATCAACACTACTAAGTAACAAGAAGAAAACAAAAATACTGTACAAATACAGCATTACAGAAAAAAACTTACCTGAGGCAAAAGAAAAACTAAAGCAAGACATCCTTGCCAAAGCACAGAGGATCCGCCGGTATGAGAAACGCCAACGTTTCTTTGAACAAAACAAACAGTTCAAATCCAACCCCAAAAAACTCTACCAAGAACTGGGTAAAATAAAAAATAGACATTACTTCAGCACCAACAGCAGAAGAACTAGAGAAATTCTGGAAACAAATATGGTCGGTGAAGCAACAACCCCAAAAAAAGACCATTAAAACAACGAACTTAGCACCTGAGCAACTCTGGGCCCCTATAACAACTGAAGAGGTCACCCAGACACTGCAAAGACTAAGCAACTGGAAGGCACCTGGACACGACAAGATCCCCAATTTCTGGTTAAAGCACCTGCCAGCAATGCATAAAAAGCTGGCAGAAAACTTTAACAACATAATAGCAGATCCAGAGACAATGCCTGAATGGCTCACAAAAGGGAAAACCATTTTAATCCCCAAATCCACGGAAACAGATAAACCACAAAACTATAGACCTATAACCTGTCTCCCTACGATCTACAAAGCCTTTACTGCAATAATATCGCAGAGATTGAGTAAACACCTGGAAAATAACAACCTGTTTCCAGAAGAGCAGAAGGGATGCTGCAAGGGCTCATACGGCTGTAAAGATCAATTATTGATCAATAAAGCCATAACTGAAGACAAGAAAAATAATGACAGGATATAGGATGCACCACCCAAAATCTGACATAGAAAGGCTATATATACAACGCACAGAAGGTGGCAGGGGTCTTATACAGCTAGAAAACTATTATAAAATAACCACCATAGGACTGCAAAGATACCTACTCCAGAAGCAAGGGAAACTAATACAAATAGCCACAAAACACGAGCAAAACAAAAAACTGTTTTCAGTATTTAAGGAAGCTGACAAATACAAACAAGAAATCAATCTACCTAACAAATACGAAGAAGAAGAAGAAGAAGAAGAAGAAGAAGAAGAAGAAGAAGAAGAAGAAGAAGAAGAAGAAGAAGAAGAAGAAGAAGAAGAAGAAGAAGAAGAAGAAGAAGAAGAAGAAGATGAAGAAGAAGAAGAAGAAGAAGAAGAAGAAGAAGAAGAAGAAGAAGACGAAGAAGAAGAAGAAGAAACAACAAAAGCTATAAAACAAATGAAATCCAAACTAAAACTAGAACAGCAACGGACCATGATAAAACGATGGCAAGAAAAGCCCCTACATGGTAATTACTGGGCTAAACTAAATGCGAAAGAAATAGACAGAGAAAAATCCCAGCAATGGCAGAGAAGCTCAGGACTCAAAGCAGAGACTGAAGGATTTTTAATTGCTGCACAAGACCAGAGCCTCCCCACCAGAAATTACCAAAAACACATAATGAAAAGAAATATAACAAGTAACTGTAGAATATGTGGAGATCGACAAGAAACAATAAATCATATTATCTCTGGCTGCCCAGTCCTGGCTAAGAAGGAATATATTCACAGACACGACAGAGCTGGGACCTATATACACTGGAAGCTATGCCAACACTATGGAATAACAACAGAAAAAAGATGGTATAAACACACGCCAGAAAAGGTCACAGAAAACGAGAAAGCAACCATACTCTGGGATATGCCAATACACACAGATAGAGAAATTAAGCTGTCAAAGATCATGAAGAAAAAAATGCTTTCTAATTGATGTATCAATACCAGCAGATGACAACGTTTCTCGAAAAGAAATGGAAAAACCTTCAAAATACAAAGACCTGGAAATAGAGATAACTCGAATGTGGAATCTAAAAACAGAAACAATTCCTATCATAGTAGGTGCCTTAGGTATAATACAAAAATATTCAGACAAATACATAACAAAAATACCAGGACTTACAAATATATATAACATACAGAAAATTGCACTACTGGGTACTGCACACATTCTACGCAAAACACTTTCAATACAGTAAACATAAGAGCACCACAGCAAACCACAGCACATACCCAAGGCGCACAGAGCTGCGCTCGGTAGTGAAGTGAAAGCACGTTATAAAAATAAAACTACTGAACAATAATAATAATAATAATAATAATAATAATAACAACATCAAGAAGAAGAAGAAGAAGAAGAAGAAGAAGAAGAAGAAGAAGAAGAAGAAGAAGAAGAAGAAGAACAACAACAACAACAACAACAACAACAACAACAACAACAACAAGGACAACAAGAATGACGATCGGGTGATGATGATGATGCCTTTATTTGCACACCACTTATAATAAATTTAATGAAATGTTATCCACTTATCGTTCTTCAGTTTAACTTTAAGTTACCAAATTGATTCATCTTCAATACCAATCATTTATCAAGTTGTTTCAGAAGCAAAAACACGAACCGTTTTGTCGTAATTCTGCAAGTTTCGATAAGACGCCAAGAGTGTTTGAATATCAACATTTATATAATTGTGTCAGTTATTTGATATTTAATAACGAAAAAAACTTACTTTCAGATTTCATAGATACATATCCTGTTTAGTGTAACCTTATTAATGTATATTTTTGTGTCACTCTCGAGATATATTGAGAATGAAATATGAAATTGCTGCATACATTTCAGGTACTGAAAATATTTTTATCAATGCGTATAACATTCACTGAAGAATTACTTTAAAAAAACGCTGGCCACTTACATAACAGCAATAACACATACAAACAGCCGTATAAATATTTGTCTGTCTATTTCTGTCAAGAAAACACTCTATTACATTTAGCTGGCAAGCAGAACTCTCGATAATTTATGAAAAACGTGACACAAAACGTGTAGGTAAAATCTAGTTTGAAAAGAAATGATATTGTTGGGATATTTGTTTTGGGAGTAAGGTGCGGTAATTTGACAGCAACAGCGAACGACTGCACGAAGTATATTTTAACGTTTGCTTTTTGTTCTTCTGCATGTTGACTTTAAAACTAGCCACCAGTAAGAAGATCGATAGCTTTGCTTGGTTTTATTTTTGTTTTCTCTTTTTTTTTTTCTTGTAATAAATTACTCTCAGTTCAGTTGAGTCTGCCGCATTCCCTTGCAACTGGCTACTTGATGCTAATTTGTTATGATAGCCCCTGTACAGCAAGTTTTATTAAATATGATATACATCGAAGTGTCATCATGATGTCAGTTTGAAGTGAAGGTGAATTTAAAGTATTTAGTTTACAATATATATGAAGAAAGTTCAAATCCTTTTGTTATTTTTACCAGTTAAATCTTAATGTGAACTGTATGCCTAATCATTAGAATACGAATCGTGCTGATATGAAATATCATATTGTAAACAAAAGCATGTCACGATATTACAAATATGCACAGAGAGAAGTGTTTTCTCTTTGGTAAATGATTAAACACCTAACATTTGAAAGTAAATCAATACTATATTGCATAATGAATGTTGCACGTAAAATCATAATTGGTAAATAGTTTTTACATGTCTACAGCTAATGCTATGATTGACCGTTAAGATACTGAAATCACGGGCCAGTAAAGCTGTTGATTTAATACTAAATGATAGTGTTAAGTATGTGAGAGGTATATCTCATTTGGAATATAAAACTTCTGCACGAAATTGGAGAGTCTGCTACCTTGCTGCAATGAGATTAATTCAGCTACTGTGAACATTGAAACTCATGCCAGTTGACTATTTACGTTATACGTGAATGTATTTATGTGGTTATTTAGGAGTCAGTGAATGCGTGAGAAGGTGTGTGTGTGTGTGTGTGTACAGATATACAAATGCAGGCTTAGATCCTCATTGTTGAGGGACTTGTTTCTGAAATGAAGTCCCGTGCTGGCTAAAGGTTGTTTATCTGGATTTTCTTTGTTCTAACATAACCTCAGGTTGAACGAATATGTATGACATGATTTTGATAGCAAAGTAATACTGCACGCCGGGCGAAATGCTTAGCGGTATTTCGCCTGCCGTTACGTTCTGAGTTTAAATTCCGCCGACGTTTCACGCTGCATTACATCAGATGAACGTCTCGGCCAGAAGTTGTATTGGATAATGTGTTAATGCGATTTACTGATACACCGAAATAACTACACACGCGTGCGCATATCAACATAAATGCACACATAAGATTAAATAAAATCACACATTCTAGATGCAATATCGACATGCCACATATATAGGCTTAAGAGACCAGAAAATAATTTAAGCATTGAAGCCAAGCAATTAACGATCAAAAACATCAGCAAATTTGCGCTTTAATCATATGGACATTTTAAATAACTAACGCGTTTTAACACCGACCAATTGATTAAAAATTACGTTTAAAGTATTTCCAGAACTACTTAACGCATTTTAATTCCTCACAGGTCCAGTATATTTATAGATGATAAAACAGGCTGTTGTGTATTCAATAACTTTTCCCCATACATGCAACCAATGTTGCTGATGTTGATATTTATTCTAGATCATTTCTGGAAAAAGACAAGCCTGTCGGTCTTGGCTGTCCCAATGTTAGCAACTACTTCAGTGTTCTCGTACGACTGAAGCGTTTTGATAATAGATTAGAACACTATGCCTTTATAACTGAATGACGGCAAACAGGCCTCGAGAATTGCTCTAAGCAAAACAGTAATAGTGTTTCAATGATGTTCAAATGCTTTCTAATTAGTTCATAATTTTATTCATATTTAACGATGGTGAAGTGTAAAGTATAACGTCGTTGACCTCATCCGTTTCGAATAAACAGAATAAACGTTAATGAAGGAAATTATCTCCCTAAAGAGGAAACAACCACAATACGATCAATACTGTTGGGTTCTTCCATATTACATGACCATGCACATTATATAAAAATTCTTTACTAAAAATGTCTACTTCTAAAAATCATTTGCCTTCTACACTATTATCGAAGGCACTATACGTGAAGGCAAATGTTCAATATTATAGAAAACACTGAATTTCATAACTTAGACTCCTACCTTGAAGTCGTGGTATTTGCTAAAATGATATACAATGTTTGAATAACTTAAATACTTCCAGAACATTAATATTGATCAATTCCTATTTTCTATGTCTCAGTTAGAGATGTCATTATATTGCTGCGAAATTTGGATGAGCCGAAACTCTGTACCAACTCCTGAACAGATGTGAAGCTCATTATGCACAATATGATAGATGACATAATATCTGACGAGCTTAGCCGAATGAAGTGTTGTTTCCGTTCCATATAATATCATCATTCAATCGATCGTCATATACCTGACTGAAAAATCTCTCAATATAGTGTCACTTTTTCTATTGACATCAACATATCTCATGGACACTTTTCCGTCTTTGCTTCATTTCAAGAGACGAATTCATTTTTATATCGGTTTTGACTTGGTGAATATTCGTGTTGCTAGGTAAATAGATATCTTATCATCAGAACTCCAAATCTTATAGTATGTGATGCTGAAAAAACGCATCCGTTTTATGGTTTCCTAAACAATTTACGATTGTATAAAGAATATACGTAATATATTACAAAGTAACAAAACTAAAACTGACTTCAAGTACATTCTGAAGCTATTCACACATCATAGACGACTGGAAAACTCAATTTCAAGCATGCTTCTGCACAACAGTAATTTTTTGTTTCCAAATTTTGATAAAACTCAAAAAAATCTCCCGATAATTAAAGGCATGAAGTTTACTAAACGTATTTCTACAAATATGGTACTGATTTAATATGATCCATCGTTTAAAAGACAGCTTGTCTGGCAGTTTTGGAGGTAATATGCACTAACAAATGAGAGAAAAGTTTGCTTTCATATAATGTGGTTACACCATAAACATTGTAACAGTTCTGAGTGAGATTATAAAAATTCATAATTAAAATTCTTTCGAAAATCCAGAAATACAGAATGCAATTTCATCTATCATAGCTTCAAATTTGTAATTGTATATATTGGCGTCAAATCAAAATTACATAAATTGCTGTATATGTGTTTATAAAAAATATCAGTGGATATTCTTATTTTAGACACTGAACATAGAGACAATAGAGAAATGGCAATATCGGGTTGGTTTGAAAACTGGCTGGGGGTACTCATATAAGTGAGTACCAGTGGAAAGTGTGAAACACTTGTGGCAATAATCACAGATTTTAAACTATTGATATATTACTGACTTTAACGTTGCTAAATTTCACTCTTTGTTTTTGAAGATGGTTATGTTACACTCATATATTTTCTTAAAAGAATATGTTTGTTGAACTAAATGGTTAGATTTCTTTCTGAAGTTGTTATGGGTAGACTGGATGAGCCACATCTGATTATCCAATAAATAAAGTTGTTGCTGACGATATGTCTTCTTACAACGCATCATTAGCTATCATTTGAAGATTAAAAGATGTCGTTCTACACGGAACAAACTTGGATAGTGACAGTCCAAAAAACATGAATCGAATGTGACTTCACACGTTATGTGTAAACCGTTTGAAGAGGCACTTTTGTTGATACAGAAACTTGGCTATCACCCCTCATTTCAGCTAGTTTTCAATCCGAATATCTTCCTTTATTCGTCTCTAGTTCTTTTACCGTATATGGTCAGATAGAACAAGATGAATCACTAATAACTTTCCAAAGGGAAGGCAGCGAGCTGGCAGAATCGTTAGCACACCGGACGAAATGCTGAGCGGCATTTCGTCTGCCACTACGTTCTGAGTTCAAATTCCGCCGTGGTCGACTTTGCCTTTCATCCTTCGGGGGTTGATTAAATTAGTACCAGTTACGCACTGGGGTCGATATAATCGACTTAATCCGTTTCTTTGACTCCTCTGTTAGTAGCCCCTTGTGAGCAGTAAAGAAATAAGGATCGTTAGCACGCCGGGCGGAATGCTTAGCGGTATTTCGTCTGTCTTTACGTTCTGAGTTCAAATTCGAACGAGGTCGACTTTGCCTTTTAACCTTTCGGGGTTGATAAATTAAGTACCAGTTGCGTACTGAGGTCGATCTAATCGACTTGCCCCTTCCCCAAAAATTTCGGGGCTTGTTCCTAGAGTAGAAAAAAATACTTTTGCAAAGGTGTCTACTAGCAGATTTCGATAACGCAGCGTGCAAGAAGTAAACTGAATTATTTCAGACTATTTTTAAGGATTATTTTTATATGTTGTGTAAATTTAAAGCATGCCTGTTTATACATTCAAGTATATTTAATACAATTGCAGCGCGGAAGGTGTTTATAAGGCATTTAAAAACACAAAAACCGTTAGATTCACAAAATTTAAATGAAATTTAAATGTTTTCAGTGAAAAGATCGCGGTCTCTAAACGACGAAAATATTTTAACAAATTAAATTTAAATGTTGAAGTGAATCTAACGGATTTTGTGTGTTTTTAAATGGCTTATAAACACGTTCCACGCTGCAATTGTTTTTGTTTCACCGCACGATCTCAGATCAGGTCACTTGCTATGCAAGTACATCTCCCTATATTTAATACATTTTCTCTTAAGAACGAAGCCCAGCAGCTATGCTTACTTTCAATATATGTATGCATATAGCAAATCAAATAAAACTAGAAAACAATCAATAAAATGCCTCAGGAATGTCCACAGTGTGCTTGGCATATTATTAGATTAAGGCTCAATGAAAAATGAAATGGACTAAAGGCAGAAACTGCCCAACAATGTCGGTTCTCAAGTTCTAGGGTGAAGTCCAGGAGAGATTTCGATAAAAGGAGAAAAGAAATTTTAAAATGTTTAGATTCACATGTTATACGTACACTCACGTATGTGTGTCATTATATAAATATACAAGAGCATGCATACATATGAAATTATATTTATGCGTGTGTGTGTGTATGTGCGTGATTGTGTAACTATGCGTGTGTGAGTATGTTTGTGTGTCTGTGAGTGTGTGTCTGTGTGTCTATGTGTGTCTGTCTGTGTGTCTGCGTGTCTGTGTGACACGTGTAGACCTATTTCTGTTCGGAAATGGGAGGTTCAAATACACTACTAAAGTATTTTGTCTTCCCACCCCTACAATATGTGCTTCTGTGTTAAATTATCAATAAAGCTAAATTTATTCAATGATATTTGGATGGCTTCGTATTTGGAATTCATTAGTGAAAATAGAAATGGTTCTCAAACAGCAAAGAACAGGAAAAGTAAAAAATAGAAAAGTGAGGTTGAACAAAATAGAGAATAAAATACAGAATGAAAGAAAGAAGAATGTATAACAATGAAATTTTCAATTAGTAATTGTTGTATTTTCAAATGAATATTATAAGTGCTCTACTTTTGCGACTTGTTTGAGACAATTGTAGCGCTTGTATAGTTTCCTTGATTAAAAACCAGCATGAAAGCTCCACTTTTATCTCTATGGCGACACATAGTTTAAGGTTTGAAATATTAGATATGCGTTAAAAATTAAATTAATAAAATATCACTCGAAGATTCTTATTTCTGCTGCAATATTCTTTGTTATCATACTTGAAACAACAAACGTTATTATTCATAAATCAGCTATAGCGATAGTAGGATTTAGCTAGCCTACCGACTGTGGATGTGAGTCTACGTTGTTTATCATTTCAGACTTTCAATCGTTAGGATATAAAGGTGGAGTATCTTTGGTTATATTTCGTTCAATGGTTTTTAATGACATTTTAGAAATAATCAAAAATGTCCTTGCTTGCGATCTAATGTACGGAATTGAGTGAATGAATGCTATTCCATTGATATTAGTTTGACTTTTCAAAGTAGAAACAGAGTCTGCGATGTGTCAACGAGTAGACATTAAACTATGAAACTATGTTTGTGCTTTGTGTGTTGTTACTCGAGGGATACAATGGTGTTCAGATTTATACGTGATGTTTCTTAATCCTCAGTCTCTGCGGAAATTTCGGCAAATCACTCAAGAGATGAAAGCACATCCATCATGGCATTGTTGATATTACTTTAAAGTGATCCATGCTTTGATAATTGTAAGAATAAAATGAATACTTCTTAGTATGTAGCTTAACGTATTCGACCTCATCTGTACATTAGACCTCATCAATACATTGATCAAATCTGAAACTCACGTCCAGAGTTCATTTTATTTTTATGCCTAGGATTATCTATAATATAAATCAAATACCGACTTAGTTGCGATAAATTTCTTATCCTTTACCTCTCACATGAGTATTGTGCTGAAAATGATGCAGACGGTATTCCGTTGACATGTTGGTAGAGTATTTCTTTCTCTATACAAAGGAACTACCCAACATAATCTCTATTACGAGAGATGCATTTATTCCTATCACTAAATCTACTACTGTACCCACTTCACAGTTAAATTTTATCTCGTCTCTTCAGCTAATTATTGTCCTGGAAAACTTTCATTTATTTCATTGAATAGGCGTGAGACGTTATCACAGTCCCGCTGCGCAGCAAACTCGCAGAAGGTCATCTGTATTTACATGCAAATCATATTGTATCATTGGTTCCCGATATCAAATGGTACTACTACGCGGTTTGTCTTCAATTCTGGATTCTCCTTCTATAATAAATTTAATCTATCACAGCATATGTATGTGGTGTTCAGTGTGTTTCCTGCAATTATGCAAAATATTGAAATCTCCACCAGAGAAGCCGCGACAATAAATTTAAAAAAAAAAAACAGATGTAAATTCTCTATTTTATCAAGTGATTTATGGAAATCTGTAAGAAATCTAGAAAAGAAGATTCGAGGCAGCAACACTTAAACATAAGTTCATACTTCAGTATGTCTTACACAACGCAAAGCAAGTGTGGAAAAATGTATGGCGTTGTAGACGTACTGTCAACTATAAATAATCATGTCAGCAGTTGGACACCTGCTACGAAATGGTAAATGTTTCATCTAGAATGTCTTGATTCCACTTTTATTTTTCTCTAGCATTACCGCATTATTTATAATACTGCCATACTTTCAAGTGTATATATATATATATACTAGCAGAAATACCCGGCTTTGCCCGGGTTAAAGAGAATAATGAAATCTAAAAACGCCGTCTAGACTATGCAACCCTCAACTGTTAGTAGCTACGATACCATATTTCTACATTAATAACTCTCCAATCCATGCCACCATGGAATATAGACATTAAGTGGAATGCCAGTCTCTCATCAAGGAGGGCCTTGAAATCAATGTTACCAACTGGGGGCTATGTGTGTCGTAGTGATAATAAAAATACCAAAAGGAGGTCTGCAACGAAATAATTTTACTCAACACTTTGCAAGTGAATCAGTGGAGGCAAAGATGCGTCTCATTTACTTGACAATTTATGCACCACATTGCAGAAATCACAATGTAAGTATATCTGAAAGGGTAGTCTTACACTGTTGTACCGTTGAATTACAAATAATGCTCATCTGTTATGTTCGGGTTAAAATTTCATCAACATCAAAAATATATGAATTTTCATGGGAGTTATGGCCGTTATACATAGAATATAATTTCCAAATTTCATAAAGATCCGTTCAGTACTTTTGACATAGTTTTGGATAAGAAAACAAATGACTAATGTGTGTGTTTGTGTGCATGTGTTTGTGTGTGATGGGTGTATATATGTATAGATATCTGTATGCATGTATATATATGTATATATGTGTGCATATTACATGTACATCTATATATATATATATATATATATATATATATATATATATATATATATATATATATATATATATATATATATATATATATATATATATATATATATATATATATATATATATATACATCTACACATGTGTATACATATACATGTATGCATATAGATCTATATCTATATATATATATCTATGCATATACGTGTACATATACATATACATCTCTTTCTCTCTCTTTCTCTCTTTCTCTCTCTTTCTCTCTTTCTCTCTCTCTGAAAGTATGTCATTACAGTATCGAAATGTGATTGTTTCAGTTAGTAGAATAGTTTAATTTTTAAAGTGAAAGTATTTGACATGAGTGTTTTTGTTTCACTTTTGACACGTAATACTTAAATAGTGGAGGAGATATTATGTTGCCGTGGGCTCGAACTCTGCAAGAAGTTAAAATTTTCTTTGACTAAAACACAACTGGAACCCTAAGTAAGGCATCTGTAAAATTTGAATGAAATTGGTTGCGTAGTTCTCGAGTTTTAGGGATTCACACAGACAGACATACATACATACAGACAGACAGACAGACACACATTCTCATTTTTATATATATAGATGACTATATATACACGTGTGTGTGTGGGGGTGAGTGAGCAGTATATATATATATATATATATATATATATATATATATATATATATATATACAGATCCGTATAAGCATGTTTGTTCTGTTTTACGACAGTTGTATAAATACCTTTTATCTGTAGTTGACTAAATAGTTGAATCACTTTTCGTTTTTGAGAACACGCTAATTTTTCAAGATTGGTGATGCGCATTTTTGTAACATATCGTTGTGCATCAAAATAATTAAGGGAAAAAAATCTGTAACTTCAATTCGAATTGTGTTGCTGTAATTTTCTCCATCGTACTACGAAGGCGTTTACTTTCTCTTTTATATTTTGCTATATCTTGACTTACGCTCGGCACTTTATTTCCTATAAGGTACCTAGATTTTCTTCCTTACTTATGTAAATTTTAACAGGTGAAACCATGGTACGTAGGTTAATCATTTTTTAATTTAGTATTTTTTTCATTTGTCTTGCCCGTTTACAGTCTGTGTCGCTAATTTTTTTTACTGAGAACATATTTCTTTCGTGGTTAGATGATTCGGCATATATTTCTAGCATATAGGGATCCACATTTGCTGGTCATTCATCTTATTTTTGTATGTAATATAATTTTAATCCTCGTATTTTTTTAATATGCTAGACCACTGGTTTTAATTGATTAATTTCAATTTCTACCCTCATTAATTAATTTTATATATATATATATATATATATATATATATATATGTACCGGAGTAAGCACATATAATTCGAAACAAGGTGGAAAAAATAGTACTCGAATACCAGTGGTAGAATAATATGTTTTTTCATAAAGTATACATATATATATATATATAATCATAAATATATAGGGATTGACAGTAACCTGCTTCTCCAACATACTGAGAATTCAGAAATAGCAGTCAAAGAACTACTGATTTCAAAACTACAAATTATTACTCCAGATTGATAACGATATTTTTGATACACACAGAACAAAAAACAGTAGAGAAGAGTAAAAAAACCACCTGCCTTTAGTTAATTTAGTACGATCGTTTCACAGTTAAGAGTAAAGAATACTCTATTCTGATCTTCAGCTAAATATTCTAATAAATTTGTTAATGTCTAAATAACTCACTAAATAACATGGTCAAAATTAACGTGAGTTATTTAGACATTAACAAATTTATTAGAATATTTAGCTGAAGATCAGAATAGAGTATTCTTTACTCTTAACTGTGAAATGATCGTACTAAATTAACTAAAGGCAGGTGGTTTTTTTACTCTTCTCTACTGTTTTTTGTTCTGTGTGTATCAAAAATATCGCTATCAATCTGGAGTAGTAATTTGTAGTTTTGAAATCAGTAGTTCTTTGACTGCTATTTCTGAATTCTCAGTATGTTGGAGAAGCAGGTTACTGTCAATCCCTATATATTTATGATTATAAATGTTTTTTCATACTGAGCTACCCGGCAAAATTGTTAATTATTAATTTTATTACTAATTGACGATTCCCTGCCCTGCATATCTATATTTTAGTATATATATATATATATATATATATATATATATATATATAAGGAGAGAGAGAGAGAGAGAAAGAGATAGATATATGTGTGAGCAGATATATATTTATAAACATACATGTATATTCACAAGCACATACACACATACACACGTGCACACACACACAAACATACACAGGTACGCACACAAACACACACACACATATGTTTGTATGCATTTTTATACGCACAACTGTATGTCTATATACAGATATACCTTGGCATGTGTGTGGTGAGCGATGTGTGTGATTGTGTATATTGACAGATTGTGTATATTGGAGCCCAAATATGTACATATATCTCTGACACTCGTCATTAGTAATTACAATATTTCAATAACTAACGAATTGATGAAAACATTAATCCTCTGTTTTAATAGAACGAAAAATTAGAGATTTTTACTTTCAATAGAAGCGGCATGGTTGAATAGTACTCATCTGTATTGTTCTTTTAATTGAAAAGGCCATTTTATATTGTGCGCAGTGTTCAAAAATTTTGAAAATTATTCATTTGTATTTTGTTTCATTTACAAGTTGGACATAGAACAAGAAGATATCTTCTTTTTTTTATTTAAAATGTTATACTATTATTCATTGTAACCTAACATTAATTATAAATTATGTCAATTCATCTATTATACCCTTAAGTCGGATATTTTGTTTTTTTTAGCTCATCAATCCATCGGATTTTATGAATTGCACCAACTATTACGCTTATAGATTCATTTAGCTATTTACGCTTTCATCCATTGTTATAAACGAGCGAGAATTTAATGGATGTCATACCAATATAATGAAAGCGACTGGATGAAAGGGAATATAAAACATGACTTCGATTACTAGATAGTTAGTTATGTATATATATATATATATATATATATATATATATATATATATATATATATATATATATGTATGTATGTATGTATGTATGTATATATATGAGTGTATATATATATATATATATATATATATATATATATATATATATATATATATATATATATATACATATATACTCACATACACACATATATATTTACATCTTTGATTCTGTAAACTAAATCTAAACTGTAACAACGAACCCCTATTACATTAATAACTTCATCTTCGTTTAAATGCCGATAGAAGGTATGTTTGCAGTTGTGATTCAGTATTCAATTAGCAGGCTATATTTTTGAAAGCCAGGACGCATCATTAAGCACACATGTTCAATTTCCTCATTAGTCAATCTCTAAATTAATGAATTAAACTTTGATTATCTCAGTAATAGAATATCTCTTTGTGCTTACCAGATCCTGTGTGACTGTATAGTCAGGTGACACGTAGATGTACTTTAGACCCCTCCTTCGGATATAGTTTATGTGTTAGGGATAGTCAAAGACAGTCACAAAGTTATATTTCCTGGTAGCAACGTCTTCTGTTTTTCTGTTATGCGTATTTATTCATCTATTTCTTCACATCAAACCGGTGTTTAATCCGAAACAAACTGTACCTTTCGCCACATTGAATCAAGTCAGCGAGGAATCAGATAGGCTACAAAATCTAGGAGTTATAGAAAAGGTTGATTACTCAGAACGGGCAGCACTAACGCTTTAACGTAAAGAAAAACAATAACAAAAGACTAGTATGCGCGGACTTTTCAACAGGTTTGAACAAATGTTTAAGGACACAAAATTATCGACTACCAAGCCAAGAAGGAACTTTTGCGAAAGTCAAGGAGTTAGACGAATGTTCGAAATTGTTAATGATAAACACTCACAAACGTTTATATATTCAATCGACTTCCTCTTGGGATAAAGGTAGCATCAAGTATTTTCCAACAGGCGATGGGCATGATGCTTGCAGATACGGATTTCGCTATATCATATTTGGATGACGCACTCATAAAAAGTCAGTCTAGAGGCCAGCATATGGAACATGTTAAAATGGTGTTTGAGAAGACAAATGAGTATAGATTCAAACTTAGCGAGGAAACATGCCAAAAATGAAGAATATTGAGCAAGTTATTGATAAAAATGGTCGCAGGCTTGTTCCTTTCAAGATCGTCGAAAAGGAAAAGTTTTACAGCACTTTGTCTATGACAATATGAGAACGGTTTCATTCTGGCTCACTATTCTCTATTCACTCCTTTGCTTCACGTAGTCTATCTCTGTAACTCTCTTCCCCTCCTCGCTCTCTCTCACTCTCCCTCTCTCTCTCTTTCTTTCCCCTTTCCTCTCTCTTTCTTCTGCGTTTAACGCGTTTTCTTCCCCTTCTCTCTCTCTCTCCTCCCCTCCCTCCCCTCTCCCTCCTCTATATCTCCTTGCATGTCTCTCATCGCACTGCGGTAATAAAAAGTGAACGTATCATCCAATATTTGCTGTGGTTATTCTTTGATGTAACAATGTGTCGACGTATCTATGTATCTAGTTTTCTTTCGATGTATGTGTGTGAATACCCTGAAAATACTGTGAACATTTAAAGACCAGGAAACGATCGACATCTTTCTCTCAGTCAAAACCCACTCTCCTTGTCTGTCTCAGCCCCTGTCTATTCGTGCTATCTCTCGCTTTGCCACTTCCTTCAACTATACGTCGTCTATTTAACATCTATTTGTCTTTGTCTTTGTACCTCTGCCTTTAAATATCGAAGAGTAACAATAATTTCCACAGCCATTTGCTGAGAGAGACAGACAGAAGGAGAGAGAGAGAGAGGGAGGAAGTGAGAGAGAGAGAGAGAGAGAGTGTGTGTTGTCACTCCTCTTTGCCGTTTTGCCTCTGACTTCAAATTATACTTCCTCTGAGGAACAAGTTTTATTTCTCTCATTGTACGTCTTCCTTTGAAGTAAATGTGACACACACCAAAGGTACTTCCTTAACTAAATGAAAATTAGCATATTAATATTTAGGATATTTATATGTGTGTGTGTGTGTGTGTGTGTGTGTGTGTGTGTGTGTGTGTGTGTGTGTGTGTGTGTGTGTGTGTGTTCTTTTATTATTTTATACTTTTATATGTTTCAGAAGTATATATGTATATATATATGTGTGTGCATGTGGGTATTTGTGTCCGTTGTATTGAATGTCCTTAAGTATTCCACACAGACGTGTGCCCTGAGAGCGACTTAGTTGGTGATACAGCTGTTAATTTGCATTACAGGTGATGTTAATTAACATTTATTTATTAGCCGATTTCTAACCCAATGATGTGACGGAAGATATTTACTAATATACTTCACCACAAACACATATCACGGTTTATTTGAAAGCCTTTTTTTCCATCCTAACATAGTTTCCTTTGCATGCATTGTACGGGACACGCATTGAAACATATGCACGTGTGGACTCATACATATGCACACATATAACAAAAATATAAAATAAAAACGTTGTTTCGGTTATTTAGAAAACTCGAAATTGCCAGCAAATCGTTAGAATGTTGAGCAGTCTGGAACATGGTGTATAAATACTCTAAATATAACTAAAGGCTGAGGTACTGGTGAATGGGAAGATTGGTATGTAGAGATTATAAAGAAACATAGCAGTAACATAACTGCTGTAATCAAGATAAGATATTAACTGTTCCCCTGTTAGAAGAACAAATTAGCAAGTTAAACGTCTAGAGTAGCAACCTATCAGCCAGCGCTCTAGGCACAAAAATTATACAATTTAACAGAACTTATACCGACATTTAATGAAGGTGTAATTCTCACTGTAATATTCCTCTTAATTAATTACATGATTATAAATACCTAAGTAGAATTAGTTGCTGCTCTTTTTTTTAAGTATCTCGCTGTACATATCCTCAGGTAAGCTGAGATAGTTTTTGTAATTATTATCTTTCCCCAGGCAAAGTAATTTTTTCAGCTGTGTTTTCTTCAAATTTTGGAGGTAAAATGATTATCTATAAGACGGATTTTGTAAATAGAATTGTATCTTTATATAAAACATAATTAAGCTTTTCCACGTGGAAACTATTCAGAAATCTTGCCTACTATTTCGTATTACTGAATTATAAATATGAATTAATTTCATGATTATAAATTCTTGTTAATAAGAATTAGTAATGAGAATTTATTGCCTTGTGGTAAGTAGAATCTATTTTTCATATATTTTCTTTTTAATTAATAGATGACTAAGTTTAACATCTGATATGGAGAGTCTTTATTAATTAGCACATATTCCATCCCAACGTGTTTTTAGCAAGATTTTAATATTTGGCGAAACATTGTTCTCGATGAATATTGGTAAAAAATTTTTGGGACTGTTAGACTGCAAAATTAATGACAATTCACATGCATTTAATGGGATGCAGGTCCAATAAGTGAAAAACTATAAAATGTTTAGATATAGAGAAGAAATAAAATACAAACTCAACGTCGAGAAATGAAATACTAGAATAGTCCTCACAGATCTCACGGCATCACACACGAGGCACATATAGCACAATATATTTCTAGAATTGCTATACACTATGCCTGGATTTTTTAAAAGTGTGATGGCAATAACTGGAACATCCAATTCATAATAACTGATCTGAAACGAAGCAAAATGTTTGTTGGTTTTCCAAGATGTTACTACCAAGTAATGATTAAACAAACGAACAAAACAACTAAATATGGTATGTGTGCAAACTTTAGCTCTACATTCTATTTCAACAAATTAGTGTTCGGTGTATGTGGCAAGAAGGTTCAATATAGATATGTGTGTGTATGGCAGCGAGCTGGCAGAATCGTTAGAATATTCGTAGGGCAAATTCGTTCATCTCTTTGTTCATCTTCATGGTCTGAGCTCTGCTGTAGCTCTGATGAAAATAAAGGATAGTGTCCTTTCATTAATGTATTCAGTCGATTGACTATAATTCATATACATATACATAGACCAAAGGGCACTGAGTAACCTAGATTGAGACATCTTTGATGACTTGCAATGAACGTTGCTTCAAATTAATTTACAAACATTAATTGTGTAACTTACATAAACATGTAGTTAACAATATTTATTGTTTATGAAACAATTGTTAAAAGTAATAATCAAATTATGAATTATCTTTCAAATTTATTTGTTCATTTGTTTTTAATTGTCTACATATATCCTTTAAGCGATAAATATATATAGAGACATTTTTGTGACATCAGTATGAGTTGAGATGCGATAGCTATTGTGCATGAAGTTAGAAAAAAAACTATTTCTCTTAAAAAGAGCTTATTTGCATATATTTTTGTCCGTATAACTAGTTGAATAATAATCAACACTAAATTATTCCCTGCTGGGGCTACGTAAATGTTCTACTAACATTACATTGTTATACACAGAATTTGAAATGAGATTCGAATTGTGAAATTTAAGATGCTTTACTATAGGTTCGCAAAGACGCGTTAAACAAAACACTGATATATATTTATTTTAAAGTTTCGTAATTCATATATCAATATTTAGATTAGAACATTGAGGTTTATGTTACAGGTGACGGCGTAGATTTCTTTCATTTGTTTAACTAGTTTCGGGCGTCGATGAGGATGATGATGACGATGTGATGGCCATAACTGGAGCATCCAATTTGTCACAGCTGATCTGAAACGAAACAAAATATTCGTTGATTTTTTGAAGATGATACTAATAAGTAATAATCAAACAAGCAGACGGTTGGTGACGTCGATGATGATGGTCGCGGTGTTGTTGATGTTCATGACGGTTTAGTTGATGATGATGATGATGATGATGATGATGATGATGATGATGATGATGATGTCGACGACAATGTTGATGGTAATCTTACGGTGAATTTTAATGGTGGTATGATAGGATTCATGATAATGATGACGATGAGTGTTACGACACGGATAACAACGTTATAAATATACATGAAATTAATGAAAGCGACATTACAAACTTGATAAGATAATACTTATAATCAATCTCAGAACGTCAATATTTTCATATTCATCAAAATATATTGAATATTGCACACTGGCAACATCTACCTCTTTGCAGCTCCTTTTAAAAAGAGATGTAGATAGTGGAAGAATAATTATAGTTTTAATTCAAAGTATAACTCGAATTCTACATTGTTAGTAATGATGGAACTCGACGTTATTCAATTAAATATAAAAATACATACTATATGTTAGCAAATTTGTAATTTCAGTGAAGATGGAATATAGTAGAAAATAACGAGCACAAAATTCAATCTTTAAACTTCTTAAAATTTTAATTTTCACAAACATTTGGAGTAGTTGCGCGCATATCTTTGAAATAATTTGAGACTCCTAGGATATACACGAAATTTGTTTACGACATATTTGAAGAATAAAGAATGAAGATCTAAGAGATGAATTGTATGAGAACATAACATGCCCCGTTTCATATTCTTTTCAAAGATATTGTCTTTTCTTTATAATTGCCTTTGCAGATGTTAAATTCCAGACACCATAAAATTTATAAATATAAAACAGAGAAGATGTAAGAACAGCAGTTATTGATCAAATCATTCACGAACAACACTTAAATGTTAATTTTACATGCAGAATAAATGAGTTGTTCACATCTGCCAATCAGCTCGAAAGTAAAACGATTTCGTGTGAAGGAACAATTACATGAAAAAGAAAGGAAACCATTCAACTTTAAGTACAGATAAGTTTATAGTTTCGTTATTCCGTCATAGCAATCATATTGGAAATATTATGAGCAAGTATCAATCTTTGATATGAAAATCGAATATGTAAATATATACGAAATAAAGAAAACAGCTCTTTTTTCTATTTTCTTTTTTTTTTTGTTTTTTTCGCTTTTATCCCCTTTCGTGAATTCATACGTGTCTTAAAATAGCAACATTGTTATGATGGCTCGATCCTGAGGTGTTTGATACGAGATTACTGCGACGATAATGAAGATATATTCTTAAAACTTTGGGTTACGATATGGCAGAATATATATTGTTGTTCACAAAACAAACGATTAAGAGTTAATAATGTACAGATTTTGTCGATAAAAAATTCTAAATATAAGCCACACCTATTTTTGCCACAGGTACAGATAATGCAATTAATGATACAAGAGAAGATGACAAGTCAATGAGATATCGGACTATAAATATTTTCTAATAAACCTGTTTACCGTCTTAATACAATTACTTCCGACCCCGCCGATACTGCCGTGTATTAATCCTTTTTTTTTATCTTAAAACAATTTACTTCTCTGTACATCATTTATCCCCTCATAATCGACACGGGCAATGTTGAAAATTATCAGCGTCAACGTTCTTTTGGAGATACTACCATGGAGCAATTCTCGGTAGAGATTGGTAAAATGAAATATAATTTAGTATACATGTATAACAGTATATATGATTGTGATACATATCTATCAACTCTTTTCAAGAAAATATATTGGTTGTTATTTACGCAACTGTGTATGTGAATTACTGAAACTAATGATTCGATACATCCTACATGTACAGGTATCATTGTATATAATTGTATGTCATTCACAGTTGTTAATGTTGATAAAATTATAGAAAGAGCTTTTAATTGGTCGTTAAAAAAATTCTAAATGTAAAAGAATTCTAAATGTAAACCACAGATACATTTTTGCCACGGGTACAGATAATGCAATTAATGATTCAATAGAAGATGACAAGTCGATGAAATATCGGACAATAAATCAGTATATAATAGTAAGGAAATATTCTGACAAAACATATCCCAATGTCCCAAAGTAAAAGGAGTAGAATGGATAGAAAAGAGTTGCAGATAAATATACTGTACATGAAGTAAAATACTATAAGGTCACCCATTTTTCTGTGTTCGTCTGCCTACTTTATCACGCTGATCTATTTGTGAACAAAATATAAAACAGCAACAAATAACAATATAATAATCAACAAGTAAGATTTATTTTTAAACTGCAGCTTGTATATTTTGAAAATTTCCTATTGATAGAAAAAAAAAACATTCTGCGTTTACACTGAATAAATTCAGCTCCGGCAGCAAAACTTCATTCAGCAAATCTCTACATTGGAGCACTACACACATGACATATATTCACACAGCTTCATAGATATCAAATAAAAATGTCGATGTCTGGTTACTCCAATTCTTTGAGTGAAAATTATAAAGCTGAATGGCTATAATCACGTATTCCATCATTCCTGTAAATATATTCTATCTTTGCCAGGACTTAACAGCCTGAGACGAAGTGATATTTTTCGTTTGATGTTCTCTGTTAATTCAGAAAAAAGCCATTAGCCTCGTGTGTTTTTGTCATCAATATCAATGTAGGATCCGAATAGCAAATTGTTGTCATTTTTTTTGTTTCTTTTTCTTACCTAAATGTATCCACGCCTTTTAACTTCAGTTTTATTATATGTTTGTACTATGGGCCAGGTCATGAATAGGATATATGGTGATATATTTTCCAGCAGTAGTTTCAATATTTAGTATTTGTGTAATAGGCTTCTAAATTATTCCTATCTTATTTTCTCTTCCAATATATTTTGAATTTCATCTGATTCATCTACTGATGGCTATGTACAGGCATGTTCAATTCTTTGATTTCTCTGTATTACCTATTATATGAGGTAATTTAATTTCTGTATGTGTCTGAATTTGTACAGTTTTAATAATTCACCAACTGACTGCTGCCATGATACATTCAGTATTAGGCGTAATTTGATTTCTTAAAGTATATTCTACATAGAATTAAGTAGATGCACATTAATCAATAAGTCATTTTGTTTTAGGGATGCAACATTAAAATGAAAAATAAGAGTACATCTAATTTTCTTATTTTCGTTTCAATATAGTGTATATTTAAGAGATAGTATCTTTACAGAAATAAAATTTACGGACAGCAAGTAAAAGACTTTTGCAAATCGGCGCCGCAGAAAGCTGCGACGACAAAATTATATAAATATAGATAGCAGTGGTATAGAGAACACACTTCTTCTAGTTGTGTTTCATGTGTACGGGGAATAAAAATTCTATTTATTTGGTGGGTGGCAGAGCGTGCACCGGGAGTAGATATATACAAGGCTGTAGATGTGGGCGTCTGACTTCCATTACTACGGTAAAATTATATTCCAAGAAAAGATCTAGATAAAATTTTGAAGTTCATCACTCCTGACTGTCTAATATGTAAATAGTCCTTCAAATTCGGAAAGAATATATATATTTTTTAAAACCTAATACAAAGTACAATAAAATTATCTTTAAAAACTTGATGAGACATTTTGTACATTATTTACATTATTTACAGTTGACGGATATTTGTCCTCATCTTGTTTCTTGTTAACCTTTCGACTGATATACCCTCCAGCCTTCATCAAGTTTCATGGGGAAATCTCGAACCTGGGCTCTCAGTCCTTAGGAAAATTTCCTCTAGACACCTGATGAAAGCTGCAGGGTATATCAGCCGAAATGTTGTGTTAACAACAAACAAGATGAGGACAAATATCTGCCAACTGTAACTAATGTAGATAATATTAAAAAAAAAACATATTTAAAAAATATTTGAAAAAATATATATACCTTACCTGTAATTAGTCTGCGGGGAAAGCAGATGTTTTACATCAACGCTACACGTGTTTCTGCGTTGGTGCTTAGTGTTGATTATAAATATCTTTTTCCCCACATACAGGTAAGGTATATTTTTTCACAAATTTTTTAAATAAATTTTTTTTTTTATAAGTTTATTGTACATTATAGTAGGTTCTAAAACGCTTATATTATTTTATTATTATATAAGTTATAACTTTCTATGTGTATTCCAGAGAATAAGGTTGTCCTGAAATAGGAGTTGCGGTTCTATTGGTAAACTCCCAAATTTGTAATAATATTATAAATGATACTGTTTACATTGCATTAGTAAAGAGTAAAATAGTAAATGTCCTGATAACCTGGATTACATATTCCCTCAGTTTTTTTTTTAAATATATATATATATATGTATGTATGTATGTATATATAAGTGCTTACTCCATTAATGTGTACCAAATAAACTCATAAATCTTTGGTCGGCACGAAGTTATATAGAAGACACTGTATATATCTATTATAAGAAGACAAAGAAAATGCTTTAACACATCTTTAATGATTTGTCACAATTTTTTCTGTACCAACTCTATTTCCAAGGCAAATTTTACGCAAATATTCCAAGTGAAATTTACGTAATGTTTGAGAGGCACTTTATCAAACTCGCATCAAAAGTGTGCTGTCACACTGTGTGTCCCCCAGACATGTTTTTTTGTTTTTTTGATTTTTATGAATTTCATTCGTATTCAATTTCACAAGAATTTAAAAATTTAAAAATTTCAATTTCTTATATCTTGCGCAGATTTCGCTGTGTAGTAAGGAGTTCGGTACCACTGCGTGGTGCCTTTGGCAAGAGTCTTCTACCACAGCCTAGGGCAGACAAACGCCTTGGGAATGGATTTGGTTGCATGTGTGTGTGTTAGCGTGTGTGTGTGTGTGTGTGTGTGTGTGCGTGTGTCTGTCTGTCTGTCTGTCTGTGCATGTATGTATATATGTATGTCGGATGTGGAGGCGCGTCTTTCTGTCTGTGACTATACCCAATTACGTCCCAGAATTTACAGGTTCGGCAAAAAGGAATTGATAGAATACATAGCAGAACTGGAAAGCAATTAGTAATGAAATCGATTCCTTCGTCGAAGAGTCTTTTTCAAGACGGTACTCTATTAGGGCCAAAACCTAATGTCTGAAACAAGCAAAATATAAAATATAAAAGATATACATGCGTGCGTGCATGTTTGTGTGTATGCGTGTACGCATCTGAGTGTGTGTGTAAGATGTGAGTGTACATAATAGTTTAGATGTGTATGTATTAAGTAAATATTAATAGATTTTCTTCTCCTTAAATATGAACATTATTTAAGAATAAGAATTTATCTTTTTCATATGTACATACATGTATCCCTTGACGATAATGCAAAATTTTATTTGATTATGGTATGCTTGGCCCACGATTAGGTGGCGGATTACTACTCTTTTGAGCAAATACTACTTCCTAGGTTCCACTAGCTATGAAATATATGTAGCCTAGATTTTATTTACTCCATTCCCCACTTTTCAAATCTGGTTCTTCTGGTAGTTATTCAATTGTTCACTTACGCAGAACCGCTAATTTACGGAGAAATAAACAAAAGAGAACTGGTTATCACACAGTAGACTCGCAAGCATAACTACAGAAACACACGCCCACGCCCCATAGGATATAACATTATATTAAATATTTTCATATATATATATATATATATATGTGTGTGTGTGTGTGTGTGTGTGTGTGTGTGTGTGTGCGTGTGCGTGTGTGTGTGTGTATATGTATATATATAAATGCATGTATGTGCATAGATATATGTGTATCTCTATATAGTCATACATTTATATATATATATATACACATTTGGGCATCTTTCAGTGTCTTTCGACTAAATCCCTTCACGAGGCTTCCGTCGAGATGAGGCCACACTAGAAGAGACTTGCGTAAGTTTCCATGCAGTGGGACTGAACCAAGAATTGCGTAGCTGCGGAGCAAGTTTCTTACCACACAACCACGACTTATACATTGGAATATAGTCCTCCCATATTTGCTTGTCTATCTATGATAATGTTGCACTTACCTTCTTTTGCATCACGCATGTATATCTCAACCTGTATTTCTACCATTTTCAGTATCTTCTAACTATTTCTGTCTATGATGTGCGACGTCCAAGCTATTCGAGTTGATAGACTATGAGTTATGCCGATGTTTGAAACTGCTTAAAACTGAACAATTATATAAATTTATTTCACATTGGTAAATATTTTACTCAAACTGATGAGAATTTGGTTACTGTATGGGCATCACATATTTATTAATCGTTGGTATTTCATCTCGTAAAGCATCGTACAACTGTGTGGAATATTAGAAATTCCAAAACATGTTGTTGCAATGCCATATTTCATTTTCTTTGATACAGAATAATATTTTTCAAGAAATATCACTCATAAGATGCTATTATTTTGTCTTTGACTTTTCCTATATTCCAATTGCTAAGAAAACAACGAAAGAGATTGGAAATATATACTTATATCACATTAAAGAAACTATATACATTATCTCGTTGCTGTTAGCATTAAGAATTTTATTCAAGTGCCTTGCGTAACATTTTAGCAAACAGAAATGCAGCTGTTCTTGTAGAGTTGAAATACGAGCTGCTAATTTCCGAAGTTTTCTGGACATTGCACTCTGCTTCTTGTTTTAATTCGCAAGCTATTCCATTTGTTAGGTAGCAACTGAAGAAACAAAAGTATAAAATTTGCAAATGGAAGAAAAATTATATAACGTAATATACGGTATAAATACATGATGATTAGTAATATTTCCAAAACAGAAAATATAGAAGACAAATTTGAATATATTTCTTTGGTTGAAACTCTTACCAAATTATTAAGTAACGAATACTGAAGCACATATAGAGAAATGGATGCTTACTCCATTTATGTTAACTAAAACGATTTAATGAAGAACAAAAATAATGAAAAGAATCATGTTACATTTACTAAATGTCTAATTTGTGTACAAATATGTAATTTGACTACATAAAATTAGCACTCTAAGTATTTTCTTAATCTAAGAGCATAATATTGTAATAAACTTCAAACGAATTTATACAACATTTATGCAACTTGTGTGTGAGTGTATATGTGTGTGCGTGTGCCTGCGTGCATATATTCTGCGTATGTGTGTGTGTGTGCGTGTGTTTGTGTGTGTGTGTGTGTGTGTGTGTGTGTGTGTGTGTGTGTGTGTGTGTGTGTGTGTGTGTGTCTACCTGTGGATGAGTTTAAATTCCAAAGATATACAGCCATTGCTCGAAATAAAAAGTGAGTTTATGAAATTTTCAAATGGTTAGTTTCTAGACGCGCTAATATCAACGCATTCTCAAACAATCCCTCCCAACACACAAACACTGACAGCATCACACACACACACACACACACACACACACACACACACACACACACACACACACACACACACACACACACTCGCACACGCACGCACAAACACACACATAACCTTTACCAGAGATGCTGAGGAATTGCGTTATTGATCAAGTCAGAAAATTGTGACAAACTAATCCAAAGAATCTGACACTTTAAAGCAGAAATTATCACGAAGAAATTAAAGTAAGCTGAATGCAAGACGTTATCTGCAAACTTCAATATCAGGAATGATTATTCGAAGACGTAAATGTATTTCTTTTTTAACTTTAAGAAACAATATCCGATATACTAAATAACCACATAATAGAATTCTTAAAAACGATTTAAGTTCGTGTAGCATTACAGGAGGTGTGGTTTGCCTTCTTGAGTAGTTTGAATTTTTTAAATATCAGATTGTTCCTCGAGTCACACCGATCATAAATTTTTACAAATTTGACTAAAAGATTTTTCAAGATATTTCCTGAGGTTGCACACAGATTTCTTTTCACTATGTGTGTGTGCTTGTGTGTTTATGTGTGTGTGGTGTGTTTCTGTGTGAAAGCGAGAGGGGGGAAAGACAGTTCAATGTTTCGTGGTTTGTGTTTTGCACTCATGATCACATGACCGGAGGTGCGTTGTGTTCTTCGCCACAACACATCCTTTTCAGTACTTCCATTCCACTCAACTGCAAATAGGTATTCAAACGATGCAATGTCATCCCATATTTTCAGTACTGTTGGTCTGTTCGACTAGCGAGCAATGTGGCATCATTCGAAACCTGTAATCATGCGTGAAGCGCATTGCCATTAGCTGTGAAAAACTGCATCCGATATTCAGACCAAAAGAGTGCTACAGTACAACAGTAATAGATGTATATATATTCTTTTATTCTTTTAATTGTTTCAGTAATTTGACTGCGGCCATGCTGGACCACTGCCTTTAGTCGAACAAATCGACCCCAGGACTTATTCTTTGTAAGCCTAGTACTTATTCTATCGGTCTCTCTTTGCCGAACAGCTGGTGTTACGGGGACATAAACACACCAGAATAAGTTGTCAAGCGATGGTGGGCTGACAAACATACGCGCGCGAGCACTCACGCGAACACACACACACACACACACACACACACATATATATATATATATATATATATATATATATATACGACGGACAACTTTCTGTTTCCGTCTACCGAATCCACTCACATGATCGGCTCGAGGCTATGGTAGATAATTTCCCAAGGTGCAACGCAGTGGGACTGAACCAGGAGCCACGTGGTCGGTAAGGAAGCTACTTACTACAGAGCGAATCCTGCGCATATATTAATACACACACACATACATACATACATACATACATACATACATACATGCACACATACGTACATACATACATAAATACACAGGCAATTCACTATTCCGTTAAGGTACGTTAAACTAAAAAAGTACTGCCTCCAGAGAGGGATAGAATATGATTCAATGTACACGGTATTTAAAATATGGTTCGGGAAGTGAGACCGACAGAATAAGTACCAAGCTCGAGTGATTCATTCGAATAAAATTTCTTCATCGTGGACGCAATCTAGTGAAAAAACGAGTAAAATATACAATATATCTATATATATATATATATATATATATATATATATATATATATATATATATATATATATATATATATATATAAAATGAGAATGTGTGTGTGTCTGTCTGTCTCTCTGTCTGTCTGTCTGTGTGAATCCCTAAAACTCGAGAACTACGCAACCAATTTCATTCAAATTTTACACATGCCTTACTTAGGGTTCCAGTTGTGTTTTAGTCAAAAAAAAATATTAACTTCTTGCAGAGTTCGAGCACACGGCAACATAATATCTCCTCCACTATTTAAGTATTACGTGTCAAAAGTGAAACAAAAACACTCGTCAAATACTTTCACTTTAAAAATGAAATTATTCCACTAACTGAAACGATCACATTTCGATACTGTAGTGACAGATACTTTCACAGAGAGAGAAAGTGAGAAAGAGAGAGAGACAGAAAGAGAGAGAGAGAGAGATGTATATGTATACATATACATGTATATGTACACCATTTCGATACTGTAATGACAGATACTTTCAGAGAGAGAGAGAGAGAAAGAGAGAAAGAGAGAGAGAAAGAGGGAGATAGAAAGAGAGAGAGAGAGAGATGTATATGTATACATATAGATGTACACGTATATGTATATATATAGATCTATACATACATGTATATGTATACATATGTGTAGATGTATATATATATATAGATTTACATGTAATATGTACACATATATACATATATACATGCATACAGATATCTATACATATATACACCCATCACACACACATACACATGCACACAAACACACACATTAGTCATTTGTTTTCTTATCCAAAACTACGTTAAAAGTACTGAATGGATCTTTATGAAATTTGGAAATTATATTCTTTACATAACGGCCATAACTCCCATGAAAATTCATATATTTTTGATGTTGATGAAATTTTAACCCGAACATAACAGATGAGCATTATTTAGAAAATGATGTCACACGTTATCGAGGCTACCATTCTTTCTGGATGTGCAAAAGGGGATGACGTCTTTATTCCAAGAATTCCTCTTACTCCATCAGGAGCAGACATTCCTTTTACTTTCAGAAGACTACAATTCCCCCTTCGTGTGACTTTTGCCATGTCCATAAACAAATATCAGGGTCAAACACTGTATGTAGCTGGTCTTCTCTTGGAAGAGCCCTGCTTCTCACATGGACAACTGTATGTTGGCTGCTCAAGAGTGGGCAGCAACAAAAAAACCTATTTGTATATGCTCCACAAGGGAAAACAAGGAACATAGTTTACAATGAGGTGTTATACTCACAACAGCAAGAAAGTATGTACATGATCACCTTCTTTTACGAAACTTCATTGACTTTCATATATTTATATTGATATACATATATATACGTGTGTTTGGGTGCGTGCGTGTATATACATCTCTATATATAAAGATGATGCGTAGTCTAGACGGCGTTTTTAGATTTCATTATTCTCTTTAAGCCGGGCAACGCCGGGTATTTCTGCTAGTGTATATATAATTATAAGATCTGGTAATTAGTCATATATTAATATATTAATTAATATCGATTAATTATCAGGGGGCCAGCACATTTAAAGAATCAAAGAGATTCAGAAATATTATCTGCAATCTCAGGGGATTAAGGTACATTTTTAAAAATAACGTCGACCACTAACGTGGACAATTAATGCGCAAGAAAGAGATCACATTTTGTGTCTATTAAGACCTAAAAATTTCTCAACATGAAATATAGCAGCATACCAAAAACGTGAGCGGGCAAGACATTTAAAATCACCTAAAAAAATCATTATTAAAGAGGAACCAGGTTTCGGATTTAACAAATTCTTACCATTTGTCTATTCCTCATCAGCCTGATTTGTAATGTAGCAGCAATTTATCAGAATCGCATACATAGTTGCCCACCGCCATTGGTGCGCGTGCATATGGTTCTGCTAATTACAGCTTAATGGTAAAGTTCAAAAGTCTTCGTTTTGGCGCGCTAATTCCAGGAATATATCCGCAGAAACTATTTACTGCGTCGAATATATTCAGAATGAGAAGATGAGTAATGGGTAAATATTATTATAAGATCTGGTAATTAGTCATATATTAATATATTAATTAATATCGATTAATTATCAGGGGGCCAGCACATTTAAAGAATCAAAGAGATTCAGAAATATTATCTGCAATCTCAGGGGATTAAGGTACATTTTTAAAATAACGTCGACCACTAACGTGGACAATTAATGCGCTAGAAATAGATCACATTTTGTGTCTATTAAGACCTAAAACGTTCTCAACATGAAATATAATAATGATTTTTTTAGGTGATTTTAAATGTCTTGCCCGCTCACGTTTTTGGTATGCTGCTATATTTCATGTTGAGAACTTCTTAGGTCTTAATAGACACAAAATGTGATCTATTTCTAGAGCATTAATTGTCCACGTTAGTGGTTGACGTTATTTTTAATATATATATATATATATATATATATATGAGGTTAAGGAGGGTATTGGATTTAACCAAACCCGAAGATACAGGTACTACCGAGTAAGTACTGTATACCGGCTAGTTATGCCCCAATCGTTGTATGAACAGGATTGAGGATTATAAGTCGTGTATTAGCGTGTGTAACGTGTTCGCTCGGAGCGAACACGACACAATGAAGTAGAGATATTTGAAAAGACAACACGAAACCGGTTATTTCTCAAAATACAATGTTTATATACCAAAAAGATTTTATAACATTTTTCTAACATTTCTCTAACATTTTTCTGACATAATTCAAATATATACTTTAACCATGTAACACAAGCCTTCTGTAGTTTTTTTACTCTTATTATCTTATATATATATATATATATATATATATATATATATAAATACATATACGTAGTATAAGTAAATAAATGGAATTGAACGCAGATGTTACTTGCGTGAATTTTGCTACCCTGGTAACTGTTTATTGAATTTTCCGTGTTAACTGTAAGCAAAGGATAATTCATTCGTCCATTTATATATATATTCATACATATAAAGACATGTCTATATATATGATGTATTTAGAAATGCGTATATATGCATGTGAGCAGGGATGTTTATGTATGTAGTTGTGAAAGTGTTTATGTGTGCATTCGCTTTGGCGTAAGTAAAAAAAAAATAATAATTATGGATCACTCACCAAGTATAGTACCATAACTGATAAATGGGTTGTTGCTTTGGAATAACGGAAGAAATAATAACTTCTCTTAAATAATCAGCTTCATGTAATCAATAGTTTACCAGTTTTAACACCGGCAAATTAGGCGAGCAATATACATATATTACCGCCTTACATATATCATGTCATTAAAGAATCATAACATCGCTACCAATAAGTGAAACGCCTACAAGAATTCTATTCATTTTCTATTCATTTTCACTTGCAGGAACCCGAGCATTTTGGTTCAACAGTAATTAGTTATGCTGCTTCTAAGAATGTAATGTATTTAATAGAGTCTCAGTCAATATAACAGACAAAATATTACGTATTCATAAGTTTGAAATCTATGCTTGTTATGTCATTCACCACAAGCGAAGTAAGAAGCCGTCAGGAGGAAATATCTGTCTGAAACCAGTCGTTCATTATAATCAATATAAACTTGATATATACAAGTCTATGATCTGCTTCCATTATAATATTAAATCAACATTTATTTGCTATCAGTGCGTAGCAGATGAAATACAAAGAAAATAATAACGTGTGCCGCAACCATATTTACTGCTTAATAAAGAATAAAACGAAGTATCAGTATACGTTCAATTTCCCCTTATCAATGGAGTAACAGAAGGAATTTAGAGTGAAAGACTACGGTAGATCTCCAAAGAAAGTTTATATTCAATTTCAAATATAAATGTACTTTCCTTTTTTTTTTCTTTACTGTTATAGTTGCAGAGATCATTTTCAATCAAACGCTAGTCTTCTTATAAGGCATTGAAAAAAGTTTTCTATAAACTTGCGCTATAAAACACTCCAGCAACATATTGCTGAGAATGGCGAATGTTAATATCTTGATTATCTGAGCCTACAACCGAAGTTCAATTATACTGGCCGATAATAATTTGCGAAAGAATGGATGCTTTGACTGTCTATTGAAATTAATAGAGCTAATTAATATTAACGGAGTCTCTTCTGTAAAGTGCGACGCAATGAAAACGTGCCATTTATACACATGGGAGAAGCAGGAAAGTACTATTACAAACAGTTTCACTACACGCAGATCAGCCTAGAGTTTTACATATAAATATATATTCACATTTACATACATATGTATGTGTGTGTATGTGTGTAGTATATATATATATATATATATATATATATATATATATATATATATATATATATATATATATATATATATATATATATATATATATATATATATATATATATATATATGTATATATATATATATATATATATATATATATATATATATATATATATATATATATATATATATATACAAGAATAAGGGCAGAGAATCGTCAATTAATAATTAACAATTTTGCCAAGTAGTTCAGTATGAAAAAAACCTTTATCGGTAAAACTATTTATCATTATAAATATACAGGGATTAGCAATTGAGTTGCTTCTCCAACATACTGAAAATTTAGAAATAGCAGTCAAAGAACTACTGATTCCAAACTACAATTTGTAGTTTGGAATCAGTAGTTCTTTGACTGCTATTTCTAAATTTTCAGTATGTTGGAGAAGCAACTCAATTGCTAATCCCTGTATATTTATAATTATATATATATATATATATATAGAGAGAGAGAGAGATAGATATACAAACACATAGAAAGACAGAGAAAGGCGTAGATGTGAGGTAAGAAGCTGGCTTCTCAACCACATGCTTCTGGGTTCAGTCTCACCGCGTGGTAACTGGGACAAGTCTATTCTACTAGTTTTAGTTTAACATTGCATTGGAGAACAAAATAGAAAAACTAAACAAGGCAGCAAAATATATGAAAATGAATGGTAGTAGGGCAGAATTGGCACCTCCAGTTTCCGTCCTTCAATCAACAGCCAAAAGGACAGCTGGCTGAAAGTGCGTGGACACTAAGACAAAGAAACTCGAAAAAGGTAGAAAAAGCATTGAAAGTATATGGCAGGATATCCATCACATTTCGAGAGCGAGGCAGTACGGCGAAGTAGAATTCCGTTTTTAAGACCGAAGGGCATTCCATACAGATCTCTGTGACTACGCGTTGCACGGAGGAAATCACCCTCTTCTCAACGCACATGGGAAGAAGGGCGGTACGAATTACGGTAATTGGTGTCCCACCAGACCTGGATTTAATGTGTATTCGCACCTGTAATTTACGGACGGGTGAGAGAATCTCCTAGATTTAAAAAGATCGAGGAGGGAGAATTTGGTTCTTCTCCATGTGAAACCAGAGCATTTAGAGAAAATCCCTGATGCATTTAGATCAATCGAACGCTTTTGATAATGTTGACCATCTGTACTTGGCGGTCGTCCTCAAGGCGACTATTTTCGGTCCCGTTTTCAGAGGCATGATCACTGTAATATACAGTTATATCTGTTCGGTGGTTAAAGTAAATGGCCACCTATCGGAAATGTTTAGTATCACACGTTCCCTCCGTCAAGGATGCCCACTCTCACTCCATACTACGTACTGGCACCAATCGAAACATTACAGCGGAACTTATAGGTTTCGAGGAGAATCTTGCGTGAACTAGGATGCAGAAGGTTTGTCTCAGCGTATGCAAACGACGTCACCGTGATAGTGTCAGACATCTCGGAAATCGAGATGGTCGGCATTACCCTGAGGGATTATGAAGCGGTGACAGAAGCAATGATGAACTAGGATGAGTTTGTGTGCCTGGAGTTCGGCATATAGAGAGCAGGTCCATGCCAACCGACAGCGTGGTGGAGCACTGGACGGAAGGACCAGTTAAGTTGCTCGGATTCTGTTTCGATGCACACACCAACACACGTATACAGGCACGCATATGAGAGATTGCTTTAAGGATATCGCAAAAGGCCTGGTTGGATTTCAAAATTGTGAGGTCTTTTACATAGATTAGAAATATTGGAGGGCCGCTGCAATAAGCGTGTGAATCTGGGAGGGGAATATGATGAATAAAATCATAATTAACTCACCTTCTTCTATATTATTTTACCCAAAGCCAGGAACGTTTCAAACACCCACTCGTATGTAAAGCGAAAAATATACAGAATACATATATATATCTAGACAGGCAACTAGAAAGATACATACTTTGATATATACATAGACAGAAAGAAAAATAAAGAGAGAGAGAGAGAGAGAGGGAGAGGGGGGAGAGGGGGGGGGAAGTGAGAGCGAAATCAACAGCGATTAGGAGATGAATGTGGAAATGATTGAAGCGTCTCAAGGCGAATGCAACTTTTAGTATTGTAAAAAAAGATTGTAGCTTTTCGTCTTCGGTAAAGTTTAATACATTTGTCAAAACAAAAAAGATGGTTTCCTCTACTTTCAGAGAATTAATTATTCAAGAATACTACTCTGTCCTTATTAATTTCATGCTTTCATTATACATTACTTCGTCGAAATCCATTTGTCTTGAATTACAGTTCAATTTAATTCCAACGCTCTGCATTCGTCCCTTTCTCAATCACCCCTATAAACATATCACACACACAGACATGCACACACATACACACATATATATACATGCACACTGATAAATATATATTTGCATATATATGTGTATATACAAATATAGGTAATATATATATATATATATATATATATATATATATATATATATATATATATATATACATGCAGATATCCATACACACACACACATATATGCATACACACGCACACACACACACACACACACACACACAAGCACATATATATATATATATATATATATCAACAACATAATAGGGAAATTCTGTCTGTGAGTGCGTTTGCGAAGTTGTTAGCTAACTCCTCCTACATCGTTTTATCGATTTTGATGAAATTTGACACGTGAGTACAACTTATGTCTCGAAACCTCATGGCATACTCAGATTATTGAAAACATTGATAATAGGGCTCCTGGAAGGGATCGTTATATATCTAATATATTTTATTATAAAAACCAATGGAAATAACCATTCGTACCTGGAAGGGATCCTTATATATAGCCAAGATGAAAAACCCATTTATTTTCCTAAATTATTTGGTAAAAATCAAATTGAGTATGCTTATTTCTTAGTATTTGAATCGTTATAGTTATTTTCGCAATGTATCATGTACAATCCTAACTCTTCAAGACGCTTAATTTTAGAATGGTGGCAGCTGATGAAGGAACTGTTCTCTATGTGGCCTGTGTGCTTTCTGTGCTCTGTTTATGTTCTGTTTTTCATTTTGTCCACGTTTTTTTGTGACGTTCTGTACCCAGATATGCATCTATATATACATGTAGATGTAGGTATATACATACATGTACGTATATATGCATATACTCACATATTATTTGTATTATATATATATATATATATATGTGTGTGTGTGTGTGTGTGTGTGTGTGTGTGTGTGTATGTGCGTGCGCGTGTGTGTGTGTGTGTGTGTATACATGTATATATATATATAGGGAGAGAGAGAGAGGGAGAGAGAGAGACAGACAGACAGACAGATAGACAGACAGATAGACAGATAGACAGATAGTTAGACAGATGACATAACTTTTTTTTTAATCCTTTTACGTAGAAGTCTAAAAGTGCCTAATATTTTCTGAAGAAAATTTGCTGCTATGAATAATGTTTTTATATATTTTAGAAATATATCATTGTCAAAATATACGAAGGAAATGATTGTCCTAAAGATAGCATCAGACAGTAACTCGCTCGTGCAAAGAATGAAAGTAAATCCGACACAAACCAGACATGACATATTTCACTATATTTCCAAGCGATTAATAGATATGTGTTCATCTGTTGACCAGTCTGAGAGCGAACCGCCAAATGACAACACTTCCACACCGTAGTCTTCCTTTGAATATGTTTTGAAGAAAGGTCTTTCAATTCATACCTTTCTTATTTTGTTTTTAATGGTATTTCAAGATTTTCGATGTGAACTTGTATGTTGAAACAAATCGTATTTTTATCCTGGAAGATCATTACGCCAAGAAACAGATGTGGAGGAGATTGATCATGTCATCGGAGATGGCGAGAAAGAAAGGAATTTCGCAAACTACTGATTGATTGCTTAACCAAAAAATTGACCAAACGATCGATTAGTCGATCAGAAAGTGAAATTGAAACCGTGTGTGTCTTTATTGTTATTCGTGCAATGACCCTCTCAATTTAGTTTAAATACTCACTTTATCTCTTGTTGCTCGAGTAATAAGTATCTATACTCTACTATTCTTATATTCTACTATTCAGATATTCTTGAATTCTCATATACGTTTCGGCCCCAAGGCTGCAGCCACGCGGAAGTACACCCAGGGAAAATGATGAGCCACCTTAAAAAGTGTGGTTTGTTTACTTTCATTTCTGCGTAGGTTTTCATACAGATCCTTACATAGATATATTAATATTAAATTGAACATTCACATGCAACGGTCCCCTCGGAAATACTGGTAGATTTTCATTTACTTATGCTCTACGTTTTACAGATACCTACCGACTTTATTCATATCGGTTTCACATTTAGAATAAATTACCTGAACCTAAGCAAGTCTTGACTAAATATAAACACACGATTCCAAACAATTATTCTGTAAGCTTTCTACCTTAATATCTAAGTTGTGTATCCAGTCTACTAATACTAAAACGATTTAAGCTATCCATTACGTAGGAAAGCATTTCTGTATGGTTTTCTGCCGTTCTTGTATAAATGACGTGCATTTTTGATCTAATATAGCTTTCATCAAAATCATTACAAGATTATGTATCACCTCTTTTGAAAAGAACTCTCAAGTTCTACGTTGCCTAGTGTCTTACTTGCTTACGACGTTAGGCTTTAAATCGAATGAGATTTCTTTACATTTTCCAGTTGTTTCAGTAACCACAAGATAGTGGCTTTCTTGTTGACGTCTAAATATTTCTTTACAGCGGGAGCATTTACTCAGTTATACTACTGTAAAGTTATGAATGGTTTAGAATGTTGTGATTCATGTACTCACCTAAAGAAAACAGAGTCTTCTTGTGATGGAATTTCTCCATTAACCATTTAAAACACGTTGGAAACAGCTGTAACGGATTGGCACACAATCCATATACATATATATAAATTCACATACATACATATACATACACGCACGCACACATACACACACAGAGACATCATAACGCATAGCCCCCATCAGAGTAATATCTCTCCAGACACTCACATTTAAGTAAGTTTTTGAAATCCTTATTATTCGCATTCTGCTTGTTTTTCTTCTAGATGGATGAAAGTCAGTTAACATGACTACAGTTATGATTCCCTCAGTTCTTAAGTAGACATCAAAACAGTTTTATGATCTATTTGGTGTTTGGTTAATTCTAGCTCAATTTGAAAAGTGCAAGTTTATGTTTAAAAGAAAAATATTCAATTGTTCCGCCATTGTTTTGGCCATCTTTTTGGTGAATTGAAGATGATTTTCTTTTTTGTCTGCCTTATCAAATTTTCATTTTCCTTTCAGTGAGATTTTGCTATTTGTTAATACATCCAGCATTTAGATCATATTTTCGTTAGAATTTCCATTTATGAAGTCTAGGCAAAACAACAAAAGGAAAAGAAACCAAATGAAGCATCACACAATATTGGTTTTTAAATTTTGACACAAGGCCAGAGATTTCGAGATAGGAGTAAAGTTGATTATATCAGTCCCGGTGCTCAGCTGTTATTTTTTTTATCAACCCTGAAAGGATAAATCACAAAGTCGCTCTCGGTGGAAGTTAAACATAGAATACCACAAAGCATTTTGCGTGGCGTGTTGAAGAATCTCCCACCTCACCGCCTTGACTTCACGCAATATTAAATCTCTGTTGAAGAATACCTACTCAGCAAGGGACAGAAATATTTGTTAACTCATTTTCCTATTTATGAGTAGGGATTTAGAAATATAGGAGGAGAAAATCCTAGTTATAAAAGCAATCCTCCATGCAACGTTTGTGTCTTTCTGTTTTATGTGTTTATAAAAGGAAGAGTTTCCTTTGGGAAGTGTAACAGAAAAACCTCTAACAGTAAAATAGCATAAATGTATCATTTAAACGCTGGACTACCTTTGATTTCATTGAATATTTTGTATATAAATATTCACATCTAATTCTAAATATGCAAATGATTTATTGTTTCTACTTTGGTCTTTTCTCTTATGAATCCACGAAATATTCGCTGTTAATTCTATTCGGAACGCTACGTTCTTCACTTTCAAATTATTGTCTCCCAAACCAAAGGATTTTAAGCTAAGTCAATCATAATTATATATTATGGGGTTACGTTTGACTTGGCAAATCTATGTGCGTTATTTATAGTGGTTGTTGCTATTATTGTGTTACCATTCAGCTAAACCATAACGTTTACAAGTTGTAAGCAATAGGCGTCTTAAAACTAGCGCAACATTCTGATTGTTGTATAATGCAATTAATGCCATTTAGAATCGCATTAGCAGCGCTGAATTCCTGTTTTGTTGCTCAAAATATGAGAGCATTCGTGTTAGTCAACAATATATAAACGTTTAAATACGAGTTGAGGAATGTGTTGTAAACGAATATAATTTTCAATCTTTTATTGTCTCAGGTTTCTAGTATAGCGTGAATATATTATAAAGATGTTATTATATTACTATATATCAGATAAGTATTTCTGCATATTTATCTTTTTCAAAGAACATTAATTACCATATAGTGATCATAAGGGTAAAATCTCGGGATAATTACGTGCGTTAAATACTCATTTGATTCTGTAAATCTTCAGCAGGTACAACCCAGAGGTTCATTGCGTCCTTTGTATGTCAATATGTCACGAGCCTCTCTTGTATCAGTTAATCCAAAATGTTGGTCTCTAGTTTAACTATTGATCTCTTTCTTATTCACATTTTTGAGTAGAAATGCAATATTTGTTTTAAAAAAACATTTAACTCTTAATAATTTAAGTGCCAGGACTCCTATATTATGTTCGTGAAAGACTACCTTCAAAAATTAGTTGGTGATGTTTCCATTGTCGAATTGATTAAGGATATATTAAGTTTAAAGATAAAAGTGATGACGTATATTTTTTTAAGATTAAGTAATGAAACATTTAAGGTACTGTGAGAATTATTTCAAGAAGGTATAACACTTTAAACTGAGGGATTTTCAAACTCACTATACACTCTGAATAGACTACAGGCAATTATATATTTAGTGGATGATTAATTAACTATAAGTGTTTTATTGTCCATCCTTAATCTAATTTATAAGATATGTAGATGATTTTCAGAAAATTTTGAGTTAAAACAACAATATATTATATTGTCCTTAAATCATTTTGATTTAATTATGGGTTTTATTGCGCTTCCTTACTCTCCTTTTTAACATATGTAGATGAGTTTCAGAAAATTATGACATAAATAAACAAAAGCTTATTTTGGTAACGCGAGAATTGGGTTAGCGGCATGTAGTAACTGCATTGCTAAAACAATGATTTGTGGTAAAAAAAAGAACTTGTTTTAATGTTAGAGTAGTTGCTATAATTTTTTTTGTGCTCTTAGTTTAGAAAGAACATAGAATAAACTTTCTGTTTGACTTGAAATACAGATGTGGTAATTTAGATTAAGAAATGTGCAGCTAATATCAATAAGGAGAACGTAAAAAGAAAACACAGCAAACCAAAACGTTAATACAGTTTGTGCTGTTCGATCACGACAAAATTATTGTTTCTTATGTTTCAAATCAGCTTGAAATAAAATAAGAAACAACGATTTTCTGTGACTTAGAACAACCATAATTGTGCACAGGAGACATATAAAGATTTACCAATCTACAACTCACATATTCACCTGAGAATTACATTGTTGGAAAAGACTCTAAAAATAAAGTAATAATTATTTTAAGATCTGTCATGGGGTTTAGAAGGAGAAAGTGCATCAAACCTAATCGGGAGAAGAGGAGTCTGGCGTATGAGGGGAAGTAAAAACAATTTGTTTGGAGGGAATTAGTTTTTATAAGTTAAATATTCGTTGATTTCATGTATGTTCTTTTGGCAATTTTCTTTTATTCTGTGGAAAAATTATTTAAAGGTAGCTACCAGTACATATTTTTTTGAACTCCAGTAAAAATTCTTAGTTTCAATAATAATTAATTTCATTAAATCTTTTAAAAAGTTTTAAAATCCCTGTCTTCGATGGATGTAGGTGGGATTAAAGCTGATACAAAGAGCTGTACACGTAATATAACAGAAGGTGGCGATTAAGAACTTCGTTTTAAAGCTGTACCCAAAGGCTTCCGCCTACTCCTCTCTAGTGGCAATTTGACTTACACGCAAACAACAGTATTCTCAAATGTAACAGTCTCATTGACATCCGTGAAGTTAGTCGTATGTTACATAATGAATATTAATAAATACATATGTACGCGTGTACCTACATGCTCACACACACTGTCACACACTCACACACATATATGTGTATGCCTGTATGCATTGTACATTTATTGCAATAAGCAATGTTTTTACGAATAAAATCTCGGCAACTCATCAGACATGCTGTCTATGCCCTTAATTCTATATAATAGTTTGCGCTTGATTTCAAATTTCATCTAGGTCGAATTTATTTCTCATACATTTGAATTCAGAAAATATTGCAGTAAATAGATAAAACCCCGAGATTTTCCAAACTGGTGTGAACGTAGCTTAAAACGTCATAACTTGGGAAACGCAACGACGAGAAATGTAGTGCGTTCAGCCAAACATCGTGCGATGGATCATATTTATGAAGCAAAACATAACACAATTCAAATCATGGAGAATGGAAGAGGTATTCTTTCCTATTCCACCCAAAATGTTTGAGTCAGCTCAGAAATGGTAATAATGTTTATGAAGTGCGTACAACCATCATTCGAAATCAGATAACGTTTTCTCCTATTCCCAGCATATATAGACTGCTTTAATAGTCCGTACATAGTTATATGTACAGACTATTCATTCCTATGTATGTTGTTACATATTTATGGTAACGACATGGGAAATATAAGAAACACACTTCTATTCTTGTCGGCCTTATTGTATAAATGCATTGATTTGTCGAAAATAATGCTTATTCTAGTATGTTATATGATGATAAAGGCCACACAACTCACTTCGTATTTATGTACAGTAATATAATCATTGTAGGATATAAAATGAAATACAAAGGATGTAATGCTTACGTTGCCCTTATTTGACATTACAAAATTCTTATACAATAAAGTTCTCCCTTATAAATACGCACAAATATAGAAATATATAACTGGAAACATATATATTATTACATTCGTTGATAAATATACTGATACATTCATAGGAAGGGCCAACTATGATGCAGATAACATTTTTCCAAGATATTGTTGCTATGAGCTGTAACTGCCGAATATTCACACATCCTTTTTAAGCGGTGTAGATACGATATCAAGTTTAGTTAAATAATAGATAGACATTGAGACGAAACCAAAAGATACTTGCTATCACAATTTCACAGTGAAGGAGAAGGATGTGTGACCAGACGAAATAAATTTACTGTCGTATGACATTAATATAGATGGAAAATATCCACAAGGAAATGAAGCATATGATACTAGAACAATATTATTGAGGGTGACACAGAAATGACTCATTCTTATTGTTCCATGAATTATAGTCAACTTGCGTATTTACATGTCAATACACACGCTTTGATTACACATATAAAGCATCTTTTCTTTTCCCAAATCAAAATCCGTTGCAAAGTATCTGAAGGTGTTGTGATCCAATTATAAATTCGAAAGCCCTATATTTAAGTACACGATGCATGGTTTCCTGGAATGTTTGCCTGAAAGACGCGGAATTTCTTCTTTTACTAAACTAAGTTATTGCTTCCAATGTATGGCAAGTTCGACATTTATTACAACTGAACTCATTAATTAATTAAAATAATCTTATTTAATTGAAATTACACATTATATTCAGAGCGTTCTCGTTTTTGCTATCCCAGTAAAGTTATTTCAATACATACACTGCGCGTGTGTGTAGGTGCACGCGGGTGTATGTGTATGCATGTACATGTACATGTACATAAAAATGTATATCTATCTACCTATCTATCTCTGTGTGTGTCTCTCTCTCTTTCTCTCTCTCTCTCACTCTCTCTCTCTCTCTCTCTCTCTCTCTCCTCTCTCTCTCTCTCTCTCTCTATATATATATATATATATATATATATATATATATATATATATATATATATATATATATATATATATATATATATACACAAACACCTTCACTTTTATATACCGATGCGCACATTTGCATACATATATACCTAGGTTAATACATCCGCACACATCTATATGCTGTATACTATGTACCCCATATATATAGTGCTTCATTAACTATTGGGCTTTTCTATAAGCCCCAGATATAAGAAAGCCGCTGAAATACTTTTATATTGATCATTCCTTGAGTGCATGGCAAACAACACAGATACGTATCAGTAAATAGTTAATCGGGAGGTCCTACGATTCAATATTAATATACGAAAATATGATGTGCCAACATGTATTTTGTCGTATTTTAAGGTTTATATTCTTAGGTGTTCTAACAGCTGTGAGTATGCGACCTCATAGCGCTTTGATGTATATGTTCTAGCATATATGGAATGAACACAATCAGTTAAACTTTACTCTGTAACAGGAAATAATTGCTGTCAAGATGAAAAAGAGAAATACTACAGATCTTGATACCGCAAGTTAATTTCTTATTTAAATATAATTACCTAAATGTCGTAATATAAAAGCTAATCATGCAGCTAGTTTAATTACCTAATAATTCACTCGATAGTATTAATTATATTACAACTGCACTCAATTGCTAATTTCAAGCGAAATCTTGATATTCAGGAAACAAAAAAAAAATTAGATAAAATTATAAAACAAAATGAGCAATAAGATCGAAAGCCAACAGACGCACAAGCAAAAGATGAAAACAATATTTAAAATTAATCAACAAATGATCTAATTATTTAATCTGTTTGTAAATTGAAATAATACTGGTCTCGCTGCCATTTTTCAAAATACTTTCACTAATAACTATCGTTAGTAAGTTTCTATTTTTTTTCTAACAATTACTGCGCATTTGATCTTTTATACTATTCCGGGTCTTGAAAGGTTGTCTTCTAATTTTGGGAAAAGTGTAATAAATATCTTAGTTCCGTTAACTTTACGTACACATATACATGTATACGTATATATATATATATATATATATATATATATATATATATATATATATATATATATATATATATATATATATATATATATATATATATATATATATATATATATATATATATATAATTATATATATATATAATTATATATATATATATATATATATATATATATATATATATATATATATATATATATATATATATATATATAATAAAGTAAAGTTGTGGAATACCGTACGAGTGGAAATATATATGAAAGAAGGTTTGAAAATGCACTTATTTTTTTTAAAACATTTATTTACTTAACCGGTTTTACATTTTTAGAAAAAGATTATCAAAAGTCTTTGAGAATAATAAAAAATGTTAAAAAACAGTTCGAGAATTAAAATGCATATATACATTCTTTGATGATAAAATATATTTAAAGTATAAAGCTTTGTATGAACTTTGTATTGTTACATACTGATTATCACACATTCTCTGATATTAAAATGAAAATACACATATGGAAAAATACATATACATATTCTGATACATATTCTTTGACAATAAAGTTGAAGAGGAACTGACCTGGCTTTTTCCTCTTGTGTATATTGAGGGAATGTTTTACTGTCTTAAGAGAGAGTATGAATCGCTAGCTGGGGTGGGAGGGAAGAAGAGTTAAAAAGGATTTTTTAATTTTATTTTTGGTTGGTCTGTGACAGTCTGTCATGGTTCACTGGTTTTTGGGACTGGTTTTGTGCACATCTCTATGTGTGTGTGTATATATGTGTGTTTGTGTCCGTGTGTGTGTGTTTGTGTGGGTGTGCCGTTTTTATTGGTCCCAGAGTTTATTGTGGAATGTGTATATGAGTGTGTGTTTGAGTGTTTTTTGTGTCGGTGGGGATGTTAGGTGTGCGTACGTGAGAGTGTGCTTATATCTCTTTGTCTGAGTATGTATGTGTTGTTTTGATCGTCCTTGTGGTGTGTGTGTGTGTGTGAGCAACCGTATGTATGTGTGAGGGTGTGTACGTATGTGTGCGTATGTGTGTGTATGTATGTGTGCATCTGTGTGTGTGCGTGGGAGTGTTTTGTGTGAGTGTGGGAGTGTGTGTGTGTCTCTCTGTCTGAGTGGGTGTGTTGTTTTAAATATCCTTGTGGTGTGTGTGTGTGTGTGTGTGTGTGTGTGTGTGTAAGCAACCTACCTACCTACCTGTCACAGACCAACCAAAAATAAAATTAAAAAATCCTTTTTAACTATTCTTCACTCCCACCCCAGCTAGCCAGTCATACTGTCTCTTAAGACAGTAAAACATTCCCTCAATATACACAAGAGGAAAAAGCCAGGTCAGTTCCTCTTCAACTTTATTGTCAAAGAATATGTATAGGAATATGTATATGTATTGTCAAAGAATATGTATAAGAATATGTATATGTATGTTTCCATATGTGTATTTTCATACACTGTTTTTAACATTTTCATTTTAATATCAGAGAATGTGTGATAATCAGTATGTAACAATACAAAGTTCATACAAAGCTTTATACTTTAAATATATTTTATCATCAAAGAATGTATATATGCATTTTAATTCTCGAACTGTTTTTTAAGATTTTTTATTATTCTCAAAGACTTTTGATAATCATTTTCTAAAAAAGTGAAACCGGTTAAGTAAATAAATGTTTTTAAAAGAATAAGTGCATTTTCAAACCTTCTTTCATATATATATATATATATATATATATATATATATATATATATATATATATATATATATATATATATATATATATATATATATATATATATATATATATATATATATATATATATATATATATATACCGATATATACGTATACATGTGCATATATATTTATATATGAATATATACATATGTATATATATGTATATATATATATATATATATATATATATATATATATATATATATATACATATATATTAGTATAGATCTATTTATTTATCTATCTATACATCTATATATATATATGTTTTTGTATATATATATATATATATATATATATATATATATATATATATATATATATATATATATATATATATATATATATATATGTATATATGTATGTATATATACTTATGTATATATACATATTCATGTGTGTGTGCGCGCGTGCGTACCACGAATATCTTCGAAAAGTTTATTTGAAATGACATGATTTAAATATATATTTCTGACTTCGGGTGGCCTATATATACTGCTTAATTAGTAAACATTTTCTCAGCTAAATGCTGAATTTGATACACAGATTAGTGGTGGGATTTGTGTGTGTAATTGAGGATATGTATGCATATATGTGGGTGTGTCTGTGTGCCTGTGTGTCTGTGTCTACATATATATATATATATAGATCGATACGTACATAAACACAACACATATATATACATATGTATGTGTGTATGTATGTATGTATGTATGTATGAATGTATGTATGTATGTATGTAGATAGGTAGGTAGGTAGGTAGGTAGGTAGGTACTACGTACGTATAACAATATATTAGAATGTATTTATGCATGTTCCTACTCAAGATTAATGTCTCACACAATCTCTCTTGCGAAAAAAAAAAGTATATTGCTGAACACAGTTTGCAGGAGAATGCATTTCATGTGTATTACGGGATCTTTTTTAAAACGGGGCCCACATTTTTCATTAACGAAACACTTTGAAACTTGGAACACTGGTAGAATGTGTCATATAAAACATCTTTTTCTCTTAGTCTTCTTAAAAAAAAAAGAAATCCATAAATTATTCCATGTTAAAGTTGTCGTATTTCTGTAATTTCAATCAATCACTGACGTCCATTCAGCCGATATACATTAAGTGCCGACTACATAAACAAACGATTCTGAAACAATTAACCCTAACCCTAACCCTAACTCTAACCCTAACCCTAACCCTAGGGTTAGAGTTAGGGTTAGGGTAGAGGCTTAGGCTTAGGGTTAGGGTTAAAGCAAATTTAAAATGAAAAAAGCAAATAAAACGAAGAATCGTTTGTTTATGTAGTCGGCACTTAATGTATATCGGCTGAGTGGACGTCAGTGATTGGTTGAAATTATCGAAATAAGACAATTTTTTTACATGAAATAAATTCGAATACAAAAATATTTTTCTGTTCTATAACACAAAATAGATAAGTATACGAAGTTTGAAAGTTTTTCGGTACCAAAAACACTACATTAATGAAAAATGTGGCCCCCGTTTTAAAAAAGATCCGTATTACGCACATTTCCATGAATAAAACTCATGAGAATCGCAAGAGACCAAACTGCCACTGGTTATAACTTAAGAGTTCATGATAAAAATGTTTACACCGAAAAGCACTTATATCGATCACACATCCACATACACATATTCATATAATCACTCTCATAGACATAAATGCAAAACACCCGTCTTTTACGAAAAATCTCAGAATAGGAAGCTCATAACAAAAAGCAATGATCCTTTTCTTAGAATAGAATTCGCAATACACCCCAGTGTCATTCACACACACACACACACACATACACAAGATACAGACATTATCTCGCATGATTTAAATAACTGATTATGTTCCTATACTTTGTGAGCGTGTAGGCGTAACTCCGAGCAATAATCATTTTCACTATAGCCACAAGGACTGAAATTGTGGTTGTGTAGAGGGGGCTAGTCGATTAGATTGACCCCAGTGCATAACTGATACTTAATTCATCGACCCCGAAAGGGTGAAAAGTTAAGTCAACCTCGGCAGAATTTGAACTCAGAACGTAGCGACAGATGAAATGCCGGTAAGCATTTCGCCCGGCATGCTAACGTTTCTTATTTTTTACTGCCCACAAGGAGCTACACACAGATGGGACAAAGAAGGACAGACAAACGGTTTAAATCGATTTTATCGACCCCTTTGCGTAACTGGTACTTATTTAATCGACCCCGAATGGATGAAAGGCAAAGTCGACCTCGACGGAATTTGAACCCAGAACGTAACGGCAGACGAAATGCCGCTAAGCATTTCACCCGGTGTGCTAACGTTTCTGACAGCTCACCGCCTTTTACCCCGAATAACAAGGGAGTCAATTCCTGTTACCTGTTTTGTTACACGTTGTT
>NC_142932.1:28110320-28130320 GCF_046866305.1 Octopus bimaculoides
TTGCTAGAGATAAAGAGTCAAATCAACTCAATAGCCACAAATGTACTATCTTAATATATAATATGTAACTACAGGTGGATTATTGGCAGTTGTTTTTTTCCTCCTCCGACTTCGTTTTCTTTTGGACTGTCCTCTTTCTCTTGTTTCTGAAAGGGAGTTTTACGCGAAACGTAAAACGCCGTTCTTTCCTTCCCTGAGTGTTTTAGTGATATTTTGCATCTACAACATCACTTTTGTTGTTTGTTTCTTGTGATTTTCTCCGCTTTTAGGGATTAATTATATATATATATATATATATATATATATGATAACGGGAAGCATTGTGTGTACGAGCGCCAGCAGTTGATTATATGTGTGTTGTATGAATGTATACTTGCATATCTAAAATTAGTGTTTAGAATAATTCCTGTTGGAATATACAAATTGACTTCAGACACCTCGTTTGTGCAAGGTCATAGACATAATCATATTCATGTTTATTTGTCTCTATATTCATTTTCCAATCTGTTTTCGTCTTAGTCAATATATTAACTCACTCTCATTTTAGTCGAATCTCTTTTTTACACTCCCCTTCTTTTTTTCTACCTCTTCATGTTTTCTCATTCTTACTATGCGTTCTTAGCCGTATATTTCTCTTTTCCTCTTCCTCTTTCCCTTGGGTGTAATCTTTTATTTAGTAATGAATTTTCTCTTTATTATGTTCTTTATATAGTTTTGTTTATCCTTTTATGGTTGTCTACAGATTTTTCTTTCTTTCTTTCTCTCTTCCTTTATTTATTTACAGTGCCTTTTCCTTGCTTTCCTCTTCTGTTTCCCTCAGGCATCTCACTATCTTCACTCACTTCACGTTCTAGTTTGCCTTTTGTTTCTCTTTTTCTCTCTCACTTTCTCATTGTTCAGTCAACCTTTATCGTTCCTTACCAACTGCTTTGTTCCTACGTCCGTTTCAAACGCCTTGTAAAAAGCATCACCATCTACACAGCTATAGACAGCAGTCCACTATAATATAATGGGGACAATACTTTGTGGTTACGCATCCAATTGCAGTTGGAACATCCACTGCAGAGATTCAGAGTCAAACTACTACACTGGTGAAAGGTATGGAGGAATAAATAATGTAAATTGTCGTAATATCTCCTACATTTTCCCTGTATATCATACTTAGCAGTACTACTACGAATTGTATTAGGTCAACCACTATGGAGGTGCCTGGACGATGATAATATATTGTGAGAACTAAGCATTTAATTGTTGCAGACGTAGTTGTTCGTAAATTTCTACAAACATGACACGCTCACCCTCTTTCTCCTTTCCGTATATGCACATGCACACAAACACATACACAGACACCCATACACACGCACAGACACAAAAATACATACATGTATATACAGGAGTGGTTGGAGGGTAATGATATCGCTTCCTAAGCACATGCTACCGTGTTCAGTCCCATTGCGTGGTTATCCAAAAAGGAAAAAAAGAAAAAAAATTTCTACAATTCTAACCACCACGTTAACTAATACTACTGCTACAACTCTACTACTACGACCAACGGTCTCTGTTACTGCTGCTATTACGGTGAACGGTCACTCCCGCTGCTCTGCACTACCGACACAGTCAATTCTACTACTACAGCCAACGATTCTAGTCAACGTACAAAACAGCCATTCTGTTTCCACACATAACACGCTTCCACGTGGACTCTGTTGACACTCTCTCTTTTATACACTTTTACTTGTTTCAGTAATTTGACTGTAGCCATGCTGGAGCACCGCTTTTAGTCGAGCTAATCGACCCCAGGGCTTATTATTTGTAAGCCTAGTAATCATTCTATTGTCCCTTTTTGCCGAAGCGCTAAGTTACGGGGACGTAAACACACCAGCATCTGTTGTCAAGTGATGCTGGGGGTGACAAACACAGACACACAAACACATACACACACATATATATATACATATATAGGTCGGGCTTCTTTCAGTTTCCGTCTAGCAAATCCACTCACAAGGCTTTCGTCGGCCCGAGGTGATAGTAAAAGACACTTGCCCAAGGTGACACGCAGTGCGACTGAACCCGGAACCATGTGGTTCGTAAGCAAGCAACTTACCACACAGTCACTCCTACGCTAGTAAGAAAAAAACTTATAAACTTATCTTTTATTACACTTTTAAAAAATATGTATATATGCGTCTTGTTCCTTGGGCAAAACTCTCCGATCACTTTAACACCAGATGCGTGACGCACCGTGCACCTGTCCAGACAACGCCGATTTGATGGAGAGAATGAACTAATGTGCGGCACGAATATTTGAGCATTATGATTTGAGCAGAAGTCTGAACAAACCATTTGTGAAGGCCGTTGTGCAAAAAGCTAAACGCTCGTAAGTCACTTTCGATGGGAAAATCCACCGCATATATATATATATATATATATATATATATATATATATATATATATATATATATATATATATATATATATACATATACGTGCTAGATGGGTCGAAACAATTGTAGTGATTAATATAAATGTTCGTATCTTCCATCTAACGTCTCTCATTAACCAAATATATACATACACAGATATAGATGAGTGTACGTGCGAGCGTATGTGTGTATGTGTGTGTGTGTATGCGTGTGCGTTGGGGGGATGTAGGATTTATAGATGCATAAATATACATTCTTACATACACTTATACGTTGATGATATTTATGCATACACACGTCTATTTGCGCGTACACACATTATGATATACAGACACGTATATATGCTAAGTGTCTGTGTGTCTGTGTGTGTCTCTATGTCTGTGTGTGTCTCTATGCCTGTGCGCTCTTGGGTGTATAAAAGTGTATGTGTTTTTGTGTACGTACTGTTGTAATTAAAATGTGTGAACATAACGGAAACTTTAATGCCGAGTCTAATAATATACTCAATTTAGAATTATTATTTACACACAATTGATTTTTTTTTTTTATACTTAGTTTTGAAATCTTCTATTAGAAGTTTAAATGACTGTATTTTTGAGCTTCTCGCAAGATTTATTTTGAATGACTAATGATCTTTATATGTGGCGCATGTACCGAAATTATTTGCTGTTTGAAACTGAAACTAATTGGATGGCAGGAAGGCAACAACGGTTCCTTTCCCTCTCTCTCTCTCAGCACACACACACACACACATAAACACAAATACATACACACACTCACATTCACACGCACATATACACAGATATGCAACGCACTAAGTACAAAACCGTCTACCTTTCTACTTACATACATAGATACATAAAGATATAAATACATATATGTGTGGTAGGGATATGTGTGTATAAAATATTATATACATACGGCTGTATATGTATGTATATACATATTCGTATACACACACAGACACACACGCACGCTCTTACACACACACACACACGCACGCACGCGCACACACACACACACACACACACACACACACACATACACACACACACATATATATATATATGTATATATATATATATATATATATATATATATATATATATATATAAGGATACTAGAACGCACCGGTTTTGCTAGAAATAGGAGTCAAAATTGACTCATTTATCCACAAGCACTGAAAGTTAACAAGCTGACGAAATCGCTGAAGCGAGAAAAAGTCGCCCAAACACAGAGGCGATGGATAATGGCAAATGAGAATGCAGATGTACCCATACACCTGATTTCGATTTCGATCTCTGATTTTCAATCATGTTCATCGCATTGATATGTTGGCTATTTTTTCTCACTTCCCCGATTGCGTCAGCTTGTGGTCTTTCAGTGCTTGAGGCTAATTGAATCGATTTCGACTCCTATTTCTAACAAAACTGGTACTTCTTAGTACCCCTCTGTATATATTTGCCTTTTATTTTCTCTTGGCAAAGTGCCACCATTATAATTATTATATATTAATATGAATATAATCATTATATATATATATATATATATATATATACATATATATATATATATATATATATATATATATATATATATATATATATATATATATATACATATATATATATATATATATATATATATATATATATATATATATATATATATACATATATATATATGTATATATGTATACGTACGTGTGTTAGTATGTATATGTTACACTTTTCTGGCAGTAAATTTGTTAAGGGAAAATCATTCGCATCCCCCCACACACACACACACATGCACATACGCTCACTCACACTCAGACACATATGTTCAAATACATAGGCATGCACGTCTGTGCATATATATGTATATACGTTGTGTTACATGTGCTGAGACCTCGCATTTAAATTTGCGATCGATACACCAGCGTTAAATTTATATATAACACGCCTCTTTTTTCATTAGCTGGTTATTCATCTATTTTATGCTGATAACTTGCAGTCATATTTGTTCCAATATTTTGTGTCCTCCTTCAGAAATGTGTTATAAATCAGAGTGGGAACACTACAAGCGTATACTAGGCAGCAAGCATTTCGTGCAATTCTTTTAGATTCATAAGGTGCGGATATTTTATAAACGAACGCAGGAAACAAACGTTAAAAAGTAATCATTTTCTGAACATCTGGAAAAAGTGCCTAATTATTCGTCATGAAATGTTGAAGAAAATGTGAGGAATTGATGTATATGAATACAACAGAGATATAGAAGAATGAAGATCTTCTATCGCTAAATCTTTTCACAGGAACACAACTGTTCTAAAGACTAGCATGTGATAAAAGCATTGGTAGTCTTTATGATGGCAAATTTGTTTCCAATATGCAAACATCTATATATAACACTATGAAGAATTAACTTGTAACAAATGCGTCAACATAAAGGATGTTATTTAACGGTGAACGCTGCCACTACATTATGCTATGTCACTCTAATGTTGCCCCGTAACCCATATTGTCCTTGAATTTGTGATTACTACCGAAATGTTTAAGGGAAAGTATTTTTAGTTTTAGGAATTTCACCTACATGACAGCCTATATGTGATTCATATTAATACGAAATCCAGATTAATGTGTATTGTGATAAACGAAATTAGGAGTAAATATTTTCAAAGGAGCAATATCAACTAATCCTTGAAATTAAAGAAGCGTTTGTTTACAAGCTTTCTGCAAAATTCTTACTGAGTTTCCTAGAGATATAAACAAATAGAAAAGAATTAAAGAGTACCAATATGGAGTTGAAAACCTGATAAAACAACAGTTCTATATCTGAAGAAGACTATAAATTTTGTGAAGATAATCGACATCTGTAAATATAGAAATAACTACAACAATGCTTACCAAGAAGAAAGAAAACAAAATATAAAGGAACAATATTTGCGTATAGTATATGTATGAGAAACAATTTATCACCCTAGATCAGAAGTTTTAGAATCTGACGGAGGAAATCCAACATTAGGAAATAGGATCGGAACAACACTTTGCTGAGATACGAGAGGACAATCAATAAATGTCTCAGAGCCATTTCGCAAGATATCACTTCGTTTCTATAGAAAAAAATGTGTTGTTAGAAAAAGGAGTTAAACGGAATGCAGTGAAGCTAAAAATGAGATACGTGTACTGCTCCTGCATTACATCAAAATCATAGTGTCAAAGGTGATATTCTTGTCACTGTGACAGGAGAATTGAGGATATGCAAGCATTTGGAACAGAGACGATCGTCGAATGCTGCATTTTAAAGAAAGAAACTAACCGTGTGTTGGGATGCATTATCGATCTTTACTAGAAATACGGATAGAAATATTCTAGCTGTCTAGCATAACAGAACAGATACACGTATACACGCACACCCACACACACACACCCACACACGCACACCCACACACGCACACACCACAAAGTAATATTCACATAGTGAAAACTACCGACCAATTGCATGCTAGAATTTAATGTATACCTTATCTACAGCCTCTTGCCTAAGGTCAACGTGAACTTCAGGAAGCGCTGAGCAACACCAAATGAAAATAAAGCAAAAATCCAATAACACAGGAAGAGTGAAAATTAGCACTATCTGGATTACAAGAAGTAATTTGATTGTATTCTCCGCATATAGATAATAGAAGCTTTTCAAGCGAAGCAATTTCCATAGACATTAATACTGATGTTATATCTAAGAAATAATTTTATCGTGATAGGCAAATATTGTTCTGATATTACTGTATGATGTTTGCCTCTCTTTGCTGCTGTTGTTATTTTCAGTAAACATCTTGCCTGTTATTCAGGAATCCTGAAATAATCATAATTGTTTCAGAGAAGGTATGTAATGCACAGTTTACTTCTGCAATACTTCTACGTTTGTCCTAAGAACAGTTGTCAGTAATAGTAGACTTTGCTCGCATATCTTCGCGAAACGAAACAGCTTAATTCATTCGATTGAATGTCAAGGAAAAGATTGCAACAAACCAATATAGTAACCCCTATATGAAGCCCGGGTCTATTTCGTGACATCCAATGAAAACACTACATGTACTTAAATACGGAAGGAAATATATCCCACATTCGAACGTATAACAGGCGTCTTGTAGCAATGGAATATAACAACCGATAAACAGAGAACGTTATCTGAACCGTCCTTATAATTCAGTGTTCCACAGTGTGTAAGTTGTAACAGTGGTAATACCAAAATCCAGGCTACGCGATTGGATAATAAATAGGACCCGGAAGATTTATGTTAAAACTCTAATACTATTGTAATCAGGCATATAAGGAGGTCGTCGGAAAATATTACCTGACTAATGAACATCGACACACACACGCACAAATACGTTACACGATGTAGTTGTAATATATATTCCTATAAATACCATTATGCGTAACAGTAAAAGGAGAAGTTGGTGAATGTTATTCGAGACAGTAATACAAACAAACTGTGTTATATATCTTAGTGTAAAAAATCAATATATTAACAGCCAGTTTGAAATTTATGCATTTCCTATCCAGCAAGAGAAAGTTAGTAACTACAGACGAAATACCTGATGCATGATAAAGAAAGTAGGCAGGTATATATATAAATATATATATATATATATATATATATATATATATATATATATATATATATATATATATATATATATATATATATATATATATATATATATATATATATATATATATATATATATATATATATACATATATATATATATATGTATATATATATATATATATATATATATATATATATATATATATATATATATATATATATATATATATATATATATATATACATGTGTGTGTGTGTGTGTATGTCTGTATGTGTTATTTCAAATTTGATGGTTGTTTTGGAAGGAACTTTTGTCAAATATATTCATATAATATATCACTTTAAAATTCAGATTATTGCTAATGACTTTTCTTTCATCGCTTACGGTCATTTTTTTATGTTTCTTTTTTGTCAGGGTACACAGATCATTATATAAATGACAGAAAATTCAATTTTAAGGTTTTTAATGTTATAAATACAAAATGAAACTCAAAGCATTTAGAATGATCAGAATATAAAGTCTGAGTTTTCGTCCAAGAGGTTGTCATCAAGCATATAACTATGCTTGTATTTTGAAAATAAGTATTAATGAAGATAAATGCCTATTAATTTAGAAATGTCTTTGAAGAGTTTCTACCACCAACTGACCGAGGTCCTTATATTGAAGTAAATGCAGGAAACACAACTCGTCAAATTGCAAAACGATTAAGCATTCAGCAGCTGGCCGTTGGGCAACAGATGCAACAGATTCGACAATTGTTAATTCTCAATACTACGAGAGCCTCAACTGTTGAACGGTTAAAAGCGAAACTATCGGTGTTGCCTGTTGTGTAAATCTGTTGCGAGGCAGAAACTATTAATTTTTGACCGAATTTATAGAAACGTTAATGCGTCTCTAAAAAGTTTCACACTATTTATTCTGATTATTTTCCTCTTGATTTCAGATGTCATATATAGACCTATCATTCGCAAAATGATAGACATGTATATATATATATATATATATATATATATATATATATATATATATATATATATATATATATATATATATATATATATATATATATATATATATATACATTCATATATATATATATATACATACATATATATATATATATTAAATTTGGTTAAAGTAAAATTTTCAATATGTAAATAAAGCTCCTATCCTTTTATGCCAGCCACCGTCTAATGATGTTAACTAGCGAGCCAGTTTTGATGGGCTGCATCAGGTTATACGGATATAATGTGGGATAAATATTATAGTAGTGACCATAATCCTAAGATATAATTCATTAACATTTAATACATTGCTATGTGCGTTTCTACAAATCATGAGAACTTTGAGAACACAGTCCGTATTACAGGGATGATTACAGGGTAATCCGTAGTATCCGTGGACATCCGGTTGATCATCATCATTGATTGATTTCTTCAGGCGATATAACTTTAGTGGATGAACAACCGTACATACATATAAACATGCATACGAATACATATATATATATGTATGTGTGTATGTATATGTATGTCTGTATCTATACGTTCATATATAGAGATACATAGATACGAATATATGTAAAAATAAGTGCATGTTTATATGAGAAAATAATTAATTCAGTTGTAAAAGTAACGAAACCCAATGAAGAGACAGATATTATACCCAATTTAGATATACTATTTATCAACAATTGATTTCTATGCAGTTTTGAAATCTTCTAATAGAACTCTATGCGACTGTGTGCTTTATTATCTGAGAACATTTATTTTCAATGTCTAATGATCTTATTTGGCATGCGTACCAAAGTTATTTGTTGTATAAAACCGAAACTAATTGGAATGCAGTGTCAGCAAATATACATAAGTACACACACACACACACACACACACACACACACACAGAGGCAAATTTGTACATAAGACAGGCGCGTGTGCACTCACATATACGTGCACATATATAAGTAATTATGCTGTTGTCTATACACACACGTATATATATATATATATATATATATATATATATATATATATATATATATATATATATATACATATATATGCATACAAGTTTATAGATATATATATATATATATATATATAAATATGTATGTATATATGCATACATATATATCTATATATGTGCATACAAACATATATATATATATATATATATATGTGTGGGTATTCACTTGTATGTATGTACGTATGTATATATGCATGTATGCATATATGTATGTATGTATGTATGTATGTATGTTTGTATGTACATATGTGTGTATGTATATATGTATGTATGTATGTATGTAAATGTTCGTGAGTTCTCAAGGACTTGCTGCGTCTCGTAGTATTTTTCAGCCTCAAAATTTAACACAGTTAGTTTGGCAGCTATTATGTTCTGTTTTCCATAGGCTGGAGATTTGCAAGACAAAAGAGACCAATTATAGATTTGAATAAGTTATATCGGAAACACATATACCAATTAAAGTATCAGTCCAATTACACGAAAAATACACGATGATTTTGAAGATATTTTCAATCAGAAAACATACCCGAAACCCTTTAGAGAATTATAAACTAGTGAAAAATCTGTTTCCTATTAACATCCTTTCGTTTTAAAAATTCTCGAGTTGATAACACCAGTAACCTTTTCAAATATATTAAAACTTAAAAACTTATAATTACACATGCTTATGAACAAATTTACTCACTCATATATACATGTATATACACGCACGTACATGAGTTTATTAATAGGGTTGAACGTATGGTTACGAAATTCGCTCTGCAACTGTGTCCTTTCGAGTCATGTGCCATTATGCGATGCCCGAGAAAGTGATGGTCGTGGTAGTGGTGCTGATGGGGAAGATTGTTTGATAATACTGGTCTAGTGAAGACGCATTGCTCAGTGGTTAGATCGTCGGTGTCACAATCATGAGGTTGTGAGTTGGCTTCTCGAACCGGGCTGTGTTTGTGTTCTTCAGTAAGGCCCATTATTCAATGTTGCTGCAGGTCACTCAGCTCTAGAAATTAGTTGCGACTGGTACCAAGCTGTATTAGACTTTGCCTTTCCCTTGGAAAAAAATCAGTGGATAGGAGAGGTGAGACTAGTAAGTATGGGCGACTGCTGGTCTTCCATAAACAACTTTGACTGGTTTCTGCCTGGAAAGGTAACATTTTAGGTGCAATCTCATGGCCGCAAGTCAAAAAATATCTAGCTGCTGTTCGGAATTGTACTGTTGGGCGTTATTTACATCTTCCAGTTTTGTCATGTGTGTGTGTTGGTGGGGGGGGGGGGCGTATGTGTTCTCCTTCTTTTGGAGTGGGACTGGAAGTTTTCGTTTCGTTTCGTTCATATTTTTCCAATGTTACTGTCTGCATTTTTAGTTTAGCCCCTGTCAACGTCGCCGGAGGATATGCCTTTGCGATGTATGTTTCCAGAATGATTGTCTTGCACTGGCGTCAAATTGATCATATAGTTGTTTTAAGAGTTGTGTTGCTGTTGCTGATGTTGGTATCTGTGACATCCTGGCCGTTGACGTTTATCTTGCTTATTCGACTATTGTTGCTGTCATTGTTGTTATGGTTGCAGTCGCTGGTGTTACTGCTGTTTACGCAGTTGCTGATCTTACACATGCTATCATTGAGACTGTTGGCGCTCGCCACACTGCTGCTGTGCTATTTTTGTTGTTGGTATTGTTGCTCCTGTGGTGATAATCTCGACAGAAGAGGTGGTCTCTTGTCTCACCCTGTTTGCCGTGAACATAAAATCATGAAATGGTTTGTGTCATTACACAAGCCTCACGAGGTGACACTTGTATGATGACACAATTCTGTGTTATGCCGTTTGGCAGATTTATTGAGTCCAGAATAGATAGAGTGACCTGGTGATCCGCTTGGACCAATAGATTCAATCCTTGGTTTGCCAGTTCTGCTGCTGCAGCGTCTGGACCTTTTGAATATTAAGTTTTCCTGTATATCTGTTATATCCTTAAAATGTTGCATTATTACTACGTCCACTTCGTGTATCGCAGTATAATCATTAGCTCAGTAACACACGACTATCAACACGGTCTGACCCGTGTCACCTTACTTATAGTAACTTTTCATTCCACTCCTCATGTGGGAGGGGTGTGCCATTATTACTACTTCCCTACAAGAACATCAAGGCAGACAGACGCAAACAAGCAGCTGTTTTTTGTTTCAGGAGACACATTGACTGCTTTTGTTTTTTTTTATTTTCACTCTACTAAGAGGACAAGTTAGTAACTCTTTGAAACTGTTATGTTACACTTCATGGCCTCGCTAGGGGGAACTTTTTCTCTGGATACTTATGTTTCGTGCCTCCGAATAATCCCTGGTACTTTTCAATTTGCAGCTCACCTCTATATTTTATTGCGAAGTATTTGTATAAGACATTTCTGGTATTGGTTTCTTAAAGGATGAATACAGGCATGTTGAGCGCAACATTTCGTCCTGGTTTCGTACATTAACGCATCTTTTAATTCTTTGAATTATCAGATGGTGTTTATTTTTGTCTCTATTTGGTCTTTTTTTAAAGATTCGGTGGACCTTTCGACCAAACCCCGGATTTAATTTTCTTTGCATTGCCGTTATTTGTGCTGGTGGCATCAGCCATGGAATATTCAAGTGTGTTAACACAATAATTTGAATTTTATTATTATTCTTTCTTTTTTTTTTTGCTTTCCTATTCTACATGTTCGGTTTTTGTTGATATTGTTTATCGCGTTCGATATAATTTTTGTTCTTATATTCCTTGTTATTCATGTTCATTGCATTAATCTTTTTCTTGTTTCTCTTGTTACATTTGTTGGATCTGCTGTTTAAATTAATGAGGTTGATAGCGATGTTAGGACTTTATCTGAAAGTTGAGAATACAGTGTCAAAACAGATCTTCCAATCACTCGTCTCACCCTCTCGACTATTTGCAGAAAATTTAGACTCAATGATTCCAATACAAATGTTATAAAAGGAAACAAATTTGACAGACCCAACTATTGTCAAGAGATGAGGGTTGGCTGATCGACAAAATACTAATGCAAAAACCAAAACAATATTCTTTAAAACATCAAACTTCGACAACTCAGGAGCTCGAAAACGACATACATCTCTTGCGAAAAGAACAGCAGTTGCAACAACAATTATTATTATTTCTACGATAGTCACACGGCTTTGAAATTACAGTGAAGGGATCTGGTCGATTACATCGCCTTTTGTGTTGAACTATTTTTTTTTTATTGAGTTCCTGCGTAACGATGAATGATATGCTGCTAAGCATTATAAATTATACGTACTCAATACTTGCGATTTATTATGGATTTAAATATAGTACAAGTCAGGTGGAGTGTGTTATACTAAACTATCTCTCTCTTTTCTCCCTTTTCTCTACAAAAAGAGTCTCAGATATAACGACCATAGGAAATATGTCAATTCTTTCAATGAACGCGCAATTGTCTTTGCCCGTGTCTTGTATTTCTCTTCAATTCAATTGTTCATGCTTAAATTACGAATCCAACATCGTCATCATCATCATCATCATCATCATCATCATCATCATCATCATCATCATCATCACCGTCGCCATCGTCGTCATCGTCATTATCATCACTATCACCACCACCAACGCTACCACCACCACCGTCATCGTTATTGCAGTTATTATTATTGTTATTATTATTATTATTATTATTATTATTATTATTATTATTATTATTATTATTATTATTATTATTATTATTATTATTATTATTATCGCTATATTTTTATATTGCTTTCTGTTGCCGATATCACTAATCTCATCAAGTCAACATTATCATTTACATCGTCCTTACCACCTCCACTATATCCATCCTTCCCTCCTTCCCTACATCCCTCCTCCTACTCACCATCATCATCATCACCATCGCCATCACTATCACCATCATCATCACCATCACCATCACTATCATCATCATCATCATCATCATCATCATCATCATCATCATCACCATCATCACCATCATCATCCATCATCATCGGCATCATCATCATCGTCTTCATCATCAGCAGCATTATCGATGTTATTTATCATATTTGTTATCTGTGTTGTTTCAGTGTAGTTGTTGACAACTACAAAATAAATGTTACATTTATTGCTCTCAGGTCTAAAGACTTGAGATTCAAAGATATTTTTAAAATTCTCGAAAATTTAAAAACCAGAAAAAAAAAAAAAAATTTGATTTTTATGGAATTCACATTGCATCATTTGGCGTTAGTATTAGATTATATTTTTAGTTCGGAAGAAAATGGGTATTCTTAATTATATTGAAAAGTTTCTGCTGAAGTCATTAACATGATATTGCTTCTACCATTGCGGCTGCTGACGCTGCTGCTGCTTAATTCTTGGTGATACCTGAGTATCATAATAATAATAATAATAATAATAATAATAATAATAATAATAATAATAATAATAATAATAATAATAATAATAATATTAATAATAATAATAATAATGATGATGATGATGATGATGATAACAATAGTAATAATAATATGTGACTTGACAGGTGACTAAAGACTCCAGTGCATTCTTACCTACACTAGGTTACGAGGGAACAATGATAATAATAATGATAATAATAATAATAATAATAGCTAGAAACTATTATAAAATAACCACCATAGGACTGCAAAAATACCTACTCCAGAAGCAAGGGAAACTAATACAAATAGCCACAAAACACGAGCAAAACAAAAAACTGTTTTCAGTATTTAAGGAAGCTGACAAATACAAACAAGAAATCAATCTACCTAACAAATACGAAGAAGAAGAAGAAGAAACAACAAAAGCTATAAAACAAATGAAATCCAAACTAAAACTAGAACAGCAACGGACCATGATAAAACGATGGCAAGAAAAGCCCGTACATGGTAAATACTGGGCTAAACTAAATGCGAAAGAAATAGACAGAGAAAAATCCCAGCAATGGCTGAGAAGCTCAGGACTCAAAGCAGAGACTGAAGGATTTTTAATTGCTGCACAAGACCAAAGCCTCCCCACCAGAAATTACCAAAAACACATAATGAAAAGAAATATAACAAGTAACTGTAGAATATGTGGAGATCGACAAGAAACAATAAATCATATTATCTCTGGCTGCCCATTCCTGGCTAAGAAGGAATATATTCACAGACACGACAGAGCTGGGACCTATATACACTGGAAGCTATGCCAACATTATGGAATAACAACAGAAAAAAGATGGTATAAACACACGCCAGAAAAGGTCACAGAAAACGAGAAAGCAACCATACTCTGGGATATGCCAATACACACAGATAGAGAAATTAAGGCAAATAGACCAGATATAGTTGTCAAAGATCATGAAGAAAAAAAATGATTTCTAATTAATGTATCAATACCAGCAGATGACAACGTTTCTCTAAAAGAAATGGAAAAACTTTCAAAATACAAAGACCTGGAAATAGAGATAACTCGAATGTGGAATCTAAAAACAGAAACAATTCCTATCATAGTAGGTGCCTTAGGTATAATAAAAAAATATTCAGACAAATACATAACAAAAATACCAGGACTTACAAATATATATAACATACAGAAAATTGCACTACTGGGTACTGCACACATTCTACGCAAAACACTTTCAATACAGTAAACATAAGAGCACCACAGCAAACCACAGCACATACCCAAGGCGCACAGAGCTGCGCTCGGTAGTGAAGTGAAAGCACGTTATAAAAATAAAACTACTGAATAATAATTATAATAATAATAATAATAATAATAAATGCCCGGATGCAGTACCAAGCAGTGGCTCTCATGGCTTCTGATCTTAATTGATTGGAAGTGTTATCATGTACATAGTTTTGTCTTGGTACACAAGATGGGATACAGCAAATATTCTGCTCAATACCACAGATTTGCTTGTCATTTGTTTCACTTTAACCAGTTGAGCATGTCCCTTAGTGGCTGACGATATGTGCATCTCTGATCACGAGCAGAAGTAGTGGGGGAGCATCATAGCCATGTGTTGAGAAGAATTATTTGGTGTTTGGATAATTCACGTTTGGAAACATAGGTGTTTTGCTCAACATCCTTAAACAAACCTTATTCAGCGACTTTTTGAGCGGGATGGGCTACTCGACCTGAAGAAAATTCTAACTGGGCCCCACCTGAGAAGTCATGCACTGTTTATCTTGATATGAGATCACCATGTCGCACACATATGGTTGTGATGCATGTGCTTAGTGTACTCTTATCAGACTGGTAGTCATGATGGGTATAACGGGCTTCGTATATTTTACTCCAGTGTCACTTTGATGACATGCACTGTTCTCTCACTCAATAATAATAATAATAATAATAATAATAATAATAATAATAATAATAATAATAATAATAATGATAATAATAGAGCTTCTCTGCCCTAGGATTTACGGAAAACACTCGGCGAAAAATGTAAGAAAATTTGAAGAAAGAGGAAAAAAAAAACAACATAATAATAATAACGTTAAGAGTGACTACGTTATGTTGATTGATTCTTTTTTTTTTATAGATATTGTGGTTTCTGTTTGTTATTACTATTTTCATTTGAGCGAGTATGTATTTTGTAGGTGCATCTGGATCATTGTGAATCTTTAACTCTTGAAGCAAATTTCTATTAACAAGAATTTTTGCTTTGAATTGCAACACATTTCTACGAACAAGTTTGTTTGTTTCATACATTTTCCTAATTAACGTTTTCTTGTTTTATCAATTGGACAATATGGAGGTGAATAAGCTTTAGGGGAAACTTTGTAGAGATGCACACGTCCACAGCATATAAAACAGCAGCAGCACCCGCATTAGTAGTAGTAGTAGTAGTAGTAGTAGTAGTAGTAGTAGTAGTAGTAGTAGTAGTAGTAAACTGATAGAACAGCATTAACAAAAATAAGGTTATACGCATCAATACCCTAGCTACCTCGGAAACAATTTTAATCACGATTTTGTTAATTGGAAGTTAAATGAACATGGCAAGTGTAAAAGGCTAGCAAAGTAACTACATTTAGAATATATCACCTATAATTCCTGGTAGAGAATTATATTTATGGCAAATACAACATAGAAGTGAATTATGCAGCTACAAAACAATTATGCAACATTGAACATAGCATGGCAAAAATATGTAGGAAATAATTACAGAAAAATTAATAAAACATGTGGAGAATACGGACAAGACGAAACACGGTTTCTGTCTTCATGGAGACCAACAAATACGAAGTAGTAACATAAATGAAGGCAGTGAATTAAGCCGATAAAACTTGTTACAAAGGATTAATTCTCTGCTAAACATTGGCATATAGATTATGATAAGAAAGGGTGCCAACAAAATGTCCTTCATGTTAAATAACAGAAAGGACTAAACTGACGTGGATTTGACATTGCTTTAGAAGTCGTCGTGGCACTCAGTCGGTTACGACGAAGACGGCTCCATTTGATCCGACTAACGGAACAACCTGCTCGTGAAATTAACGTGCAAGTGGCTGAGCAATCCACAGACACGTGTACCCTTAACGTAGTTTTAGGGGATATTCAGCGTGGGACAGAGTGTGACAAGGCTGGCTCTTTGAAATACAGGTACAGCAGAAACAAGAAGAGTGAGGGAAACTTGTGGTGAAAGAGTACATCAAGGTTCCCCATCATCCCTTGTCGGAGCCTCGTCGAGCTTTAGGTATTTTGCTCAATAAAACTCACAACGCCCGGTCTGGGAATCGAAACCGCGATATTACGACCGCGAGTCCGCTGCCCTATCCACTGAGCCAGTGCACCTCCACGCTTTAGGAGTACAGAGATAGTGAAGAAACAATTAATTGATAACAGATGTTCAGTTTTATCTAAGTTAGACATAGACATTAGAGATTTTGGAGTAAAATAAACTGGAAATCATGCCAGTGTTATGGAATACGTAGAGAAATGAATTTCTTAGGTATGACAATGTAACTATATTCCAGAATATGCCATCACACATGAACAGCGGGATAAATAGTTCTCAACAAAATATCCTTGTGAAATATTATGATGGAAAGAATGTTTCCTAATCGATGTAGCATTTCCCCCAAATTGCAAAGATTTTTCTTAGAAACAGAAAAGAAAATACCTAAATAATATACCATGTCAGGAAACAGATATAAACTGAATACGAAGCTGAAGGAAAAGAAATCCCTAATGTGTATAGCTGTTTGTCAAGTATGAAGAGAAAACATCGAGAGAATTATAAAACAAATTTATTGGATTTATATACATGCATATTCGATTTCTTCGATTAAAGGCGGTGTTCCAGCATGGGCGCAGTCAACTGACTGAAACAAGTAAAAGAATAACGGAATAAAATAATTCTCAATTCACACACACCAGATGGAAAATTCAATGATCAGATGAGCAGTATGTGACAGTAAATGGCATACAGACCCACAACAAAATAATTCACAGGGTTTTTACGCTCCGCTCTCTTTTCAGTTGCATTCTATTGCAAATGTAACTACCAACACTTGATCAATACTTGTAGCCGTGCCGCTGCCTGCGATCTCTGCACTTTCTTTCACCGAAATTGCAACATAACCGAATGTTATGCGTTTAATCTCATTAGAGCTACACTGATAATGAAATTCTAACTAACCAGCACCTGGCTGTTTGTAGATTTGGAAATGAAGTGCTTTCTCACTTAATTTCGATTTCTGAGGCTTAAATGTTTTCTCCTTCCTCCACTCCTGCTCTCTCTCTCTCTCTCTCTCTCTCCCCACTCCCCCCTCATTGAGAGCCACCAAAGTATGTAATATTCGTTCTTCATCTTTGCCTGAATAAATCGTCGGCCAAGGAGGTACACACGCCAGCTACAAAACTCTCCCTTTCTATTTGTTTGGGGCGATTACATCTTTGAGTCACATTTGTAGTTAGGTTTCGCTGCTGCTGCTACTGATGCTGCTGCTGCTGCTCTTAAATTCGACTTTCAACTTTTACCTATTGACACTTTTACCATGCATTCATGAAAGCTCAATGTTGGCTTTGAGAACTATCAATATTTATGTAATTTCATATACCGCATTTGTTTTCTTTTATTTTTTTCGATAACCTATTTCTCTTTCAATATGTACAAATTTCTTTTTGAAATGGTTTTGGACTTATTCGTAGATACAACGTGTACAACGTGACTACCTCACAGCTAGCTATCTTGAGACATTAGTATCCAATATTTACAAAACACTGAAAATATAAAATACGTCTAAAATGTTATCGTGTTCTTTGATGGCAAATTAAACCAAAAGAAGTTACTTTTTAATCATGTGAACGTAGTAAAATCTAGTTATTCTCCACAGATCTTTTAAATATATCCGTTCATACGCTCGCTTTTCCCTTCTCCTAAGATATATTGCTGAATACGTAAATAGTAATTAAATATTCAAAGTTCTACAGGCACCACCATTTACATTTTTATTTCTTAACGTTTATTACTATTTTAGCAAATAGTATATAGTTTTTATACATGTAGGAACTGTTAATTGCTTTTGAAATTTTAAAAATATCTACGAACATGTTTGCCAGATACTTTTCAAATTTGTGGAAATCTATTTCCTTCATATTATCAATACATATTTTATCACATACGAGATAGTTGGTGTGTATTTACTTATAACGTATGAATATTTCTTTTGGATTTTGTGCCATTATTTCTGTCCCTACGCCTACTGAGCAGTAGATTATGATATCGGAGTGATCTGGCTGCTATATTTAGCAGGTGTAGCGACAACACGATGCGTTCCACGATGTCTTCCGATAAAGTTATTAAGTGAAGTATGTATCCCGCATCCCTGAGTAGTTACTTAATTAACCACCGATACAATATTAACAACAGCATGTAATACGTACTTGGCGACCAAAGTAATTCTATATTATATTTTACTTGCAGGCAAAAAGGTGTAAATTTTTAAACTCTGTGGATTAACCGATACTAGAATGGTAATTGAGAAACGTAACTGCAGGAATCTCGTTAAATGTACATTTTAAATTAGAAGACCAGAAGGGGTTTATAATAAATTGTTCAGTGTGGTTTATGCAACAAGGAAATGTATTTCAATGAGTATTGCGATAATATAATAAAATAGAAATACGTGCTTTTAATAATTTAATATACGGAAATACGCCAATGGAAAATGAAATTGGCGCTACTAGGAGATTGATTGCATGACACATTTGACATTATTTCATGTAATGTAGGGGCAAACTTGTAGTGTACCGTATAGACTTCCAGGGTATCGGCGTGGGTCCCAATTACTGTAAGTCTATTTATTTATTTGCAAAATGCTTATCATCGGACTATTACACGATTAAATGATCACAAAGACTAAACTTCTTCCTTTTAATTTTTAGCATTTGATTACCAAGTTTTTGTTTATTTCCCACTATCATCCCATAATTATACACTTTGGGAATTGTGGCTCTAGAAACTTTATCAACTAAAAATAATTTATTAATATATCTATATTTAGGGCAATATATATATATATATATATATATATATATATATATATATATATATATATATATATATATATATATATATATATATATATATATATATATATATATATATATACAGTATTTTCCTACATTTGCAGTTCTCTTACGCCATGACTAGGCAGAGAAAAGACCAACTGCGAAGGACGATCAGTGTGATGTATAATAATGGTTTCTGATTGAAGCATAATACTGAAAATATTGGTTTCAAACTATGGCTGCGAGCTGTCAGAATCGTTAGCACACTGGGCGAAATGCTTCGTGGTAGTTTGTTTGCTGTTACATTGTGAGTTCAAATTCCGCTGAGGTCGACTTTCACTTTCATTCATTCGGGGTACATTAAATAAGAACTAGTTACGCACTGGATCGATGTAATCAACTTAATCCTTTTGTCTGTCCTTGTTTGG
>NC_142932.1:28135320-28157820 GCF_046866305.1 Octopus bimaculoides
GTGGAATCTAGATTTAATGATGTTTGCGGTTTTTGGACAAAAGAAAAGAAAATTGTTTTCTCTTATTTAGAATCTTCAGGAAATGTAAATGGTGGTTGTGTTTCTATAGCTCAACGTAAAGCTCTATCGGAAGGTTAGTCCGTTTGCTTGCAACACAACGAAATCCGATAAATGCACTCTCGAGGCAGAGGACAACATTAAACCTGTGTGTGTGAGAGAGAATTTCCCCAAGAGACAGAAGAAATACTGACGCCTCTAAATCATAACAAAACTGCATGCGGTTGACAGCAAATATATCTGAGGTACATTCTTATACTGATCTTGTTTTGCAATAGTAGTAGTAAACACGAAATTGCATGTAATTCTCTGAGAATTTCTCATGAAACATCTTTTCGCCAGTGACCTGAGAATTTGTGGAGGGGGATTACATCGAACGCAATGCCTAACTGCTACTTACTTTATGGAATCAGAAAGTATGAAAAGTAAAGTCGAACGTAGCTGGATTTGAACTCAGAATGGAAAAAACCCGACGAACTGCCACTAAGCATTTTGACAGCTCACCGCCAATATTATGTTTATCATTGATAAACATTTTTACACACATGCACACAACCCCACAATACTCACGCACAAACAGACACGGACACATACACACACACATACATATATAAAAATATATATGTATGTAGGTATGCATGTATGAATGTATGTATATATGTATGTATGTGTGTATGTATGTTCAGCGTATTAATTAAATCTCAGGAATATTATAGGAAATGTAATAATTTCTTGTAATGTATATGCTGCATGACCATTATAAATCTAACATTTATTATGGCATATTGCAGACTTTATCAGCCTCCTTACATAAAATGTTTATAACATATTTAATTACTCATAGCTGCGCAGGTTTAAAATCGGAAACATTGTTGCACCCAAAATATTGCTATTACTATATGAATGTTGAAGTTGATCGTAAGTTTCCAAATTTGTACGATACACTTCGAAATAGTAACACATTGCGGCAGATTGCTTGGCACGGTTTTTCGCTGTGTTAGCGCAATGTAGACAGGAAGATGTGTCTGTGTGTGTGTTTATGTGTGTGTGTATCACTGTTGTAATTCTTGCTGTTTTGTTTCCAATTCATTCTACATTATGGGATGAGGTAAATGGCTTAGTGGTTAGAGTGTTGCACTTATGATCAAAGTTCGCGGTTTCGATTCCTGGACCGGGCAACGCGTAGTGTTCTTGAGCAAAACACTTCTTTTCACGTTGCTCCAGTACTCTCAGCTGGCAAAAATGAATAATCTTGTGACTGACCGTCGACTAAACAAGGACGATAAAAGAGTACTCAAATACCAGAGGTAGCGTAATATGCTTTATTTAAAAGCAGCATATATATAAGAAAAGCTATTACTCAGAGTTTTACGTTCCCGTTCGTCGGACAGTTTTATTGCTCTATGTTAACAAAACTGTCCGACGAACGGGAACCTGAAACTCTGAGTAACAGCATTTGTTATGTTCCTGCTGCTTTTAAATAAAATATATATATATATATATATTTCTTTTTTGTCAGTATGCTTAGGTATATTAAAGACAGTTTTACGGTAATCTGACCGGCCAGTCCGACACTGGCTTCGTCGTTGTCAACAACACTCTTCCTTAGGAATGACATATACATACATACCTAAATACCAATCTTGAGAAGTAAGGCTACTCAAAACCACAAAGGTGAAAGCTAATTCGTAGACTACTCATCCAATCCATCACTGTGTGACTCCGTGTGGATTAGCTTGAGAGAAAGAGAGAAAGACAGAGGGAGGGGAAGAACGAATAGGGGTATGTGCGTGTAACGTCTTTTAACATCATTGGAAGCGGAATTGAGTAGCAGTCGAATATGCTAGAAGAAACAAAGAATTCAAAGTGAGTAGCCAGAGAAAAACGCTTATCAGTCAACAGATTTTCTTGTAATGGTTTCTGAAATTGGACATCGTTTTATATTTTGTAGAATTGGATACCAAAAATGTTTCACACCTGCAACATAATAGCTTAATCGATAATCAAGTTTTCAGCCTCCTTTAGCTACAAGACATCACGCTGATGTATCAAATAGTTCAACATATATATTGATCAACATAATTACTATTTCAGTGAAGAAAAAATGAAGTTTTAATAATATATAGCTAGCCGGAGAAAAACAATAAAAACAGCGCGGCTGAAGAAAAGTCATCAAAATATATACAAAAGAGGAGAATAACATATATACAAGTTATGTATAGATATGTATATGGCTGGAGAGTTCGAAATGTAACAGTTATAATTACCTGACTTGGTACAATTCAAAGTAACTTGATGCGACCGATAGTTCAAAGAAATTCAGACAGATGTAGTAGACATGAAAAGGAAAGTAGATTAACACCAGCATGGTTATTGGAAAAAGTTGACAAATACATTTACACAGACTTACACCCCCAAACACCGACATATATGTATGCATATTTATGTGTATGTATGTATGTGCGTATCAATAATTGTATGCGTAGAGACATATACACGCATGCACACACACATATATGTATGCATATATGTATGTATATAGATACGTATATATATATGTGTATATATATATATATATATATATATATATATATATATATATATATATATATATATATTTATATATATATATATATATATATATATATATATATATATATATATATATATATATATATATGTATATATATATACAGGGTGTACACAAAGTCTGGGTAAATGGAGATTAACACATACTTTAAGAAATTGTCATTTCTTATATTTGATTGTTTATGTTATGATTTTATTACTTCCATGTACCCAGACTTTTTGGACACCCTGTATATATATATATATATATATATATATATATATATATATATATATATATATATATATATATATATATATATATATAAATATATGTATGTATATATATATATATAGATATATATGTATATATGTGTATGCGTGTGTGTGTGTGTATGTGTGTGTGTGTGTGTGTGGTTGTCTACTCCTTATACAGAGTTTGACCATCTCCTGTATCTACACCTCACCACCATCATGGCATCTGATGCGGCTTTTTAAACCAGGCTATGTTCTAGCAAGACAGCCACATAGATTGCCCCTCTGATTTCGTCTACCAAGAGATAAGTTCTGCTCTTCGTGTCTAAGTGTGTATTTACAAAACGAAATACCTTTCGTTTTGTAATTCACAGAAATTCACTTCTGCAATACCAAGTCCCGTGTTCGATTCCACAAGACATTGTAACCATAGACTACTGTTCACCGAAGTTGTGTAACCGTATCCGCCACTGAATTACCTTAAAGTCATCGATAAGCTTAACTCAGTTGATCGAAAAGGTGAATAGTTATAATCTATAACGACGGAGTTCTATTTCATATGCTGTATACATATCATTATATATAACGATAAATAACAATTCATATATGTATGCAGATACGCATATATACACATGCATACTCACGCAAACATGCATACATGTATACATTCAAACACACACACACACACATATACATATATATATATATACATATATATATATACATATATATATATATATATATATATATATATATATATATATATATATATATATATATATATATATATATATATATATATATATATATGCATATACCTCTATATATATATGTGTACATATATATGCATATATATATATATATATATATATATACATGTGTTCAATTACGTATTCTAGTCAAAGGACTGCATCGATGCTGAGCAGTAAATTACTTATAGATATAATGGTTCTCGACTATATTTGTACACAGAGTTTTCACAATTTACATCAACAAAATCACCATCAATCAAAGACTGTTGGAACAAAATTGAAAATAGTATCAACTAAAGTGTTAATAGACAAAAGGTCACTAAAGGACTATGTATGAAACTTTTCTAAATCTGTACAACGGATACAGTCGTTCGTCGGTTCGTTCAAAGGCCTCAGCTTTTTATACCTATCTATCGCATATAATGAATTAAACATTAAGGAGTTCTGTAGCGTTTCTTTCGTTTCGGAGAATAATGTTTCCCACTTTAGTATCTACTAGTAGTCACATGATATATAACTGAATATATTTCGCACAAACATCAAAATCGATACGATAAGTGATATAAGGCGAAGCGCTTGATCAAAAGATTAATCGCTATCAAATTGTGTCTGAAATATAATATATACCATAGCTACGTACATACAATGTTTATGTATGTAAGAAGGTATAAATGAATGTATGGATATGTGTATCAAAGCAAGTGTGCATTATATGTGTTTCATTGTGCGCATTTATATATTTTAATATATGTGCGTGTATACGAACATATATGAATATATAATGTGTTTACGTGCGCCCGCGTCCGCGTGTTTATACTTCAAACTTATCTGTGTGAATATGGAATAAGCCTGGGCATGTGACTGTTTGTGTGAGTGCGTATGCGTATGTGTGTGTGTGTATGTGTGTGTGTGTGTGTGTGCGTGTGTGTGTGTGTGTGTGTGCTTGTCTATGCGTTTGTGTGGTCTGCGCTTGTTCTAGTAATATCTTTCCACCTGCTTTCAGATGTTATGAATAAATATAGTTCGAAAAAAGAAAAATATTTGTATAAACACATTCCCTTCCTTTAAGATTGATAGCCCTTACATGGCAGACCTGAATTGCTTTGGTTTTGTTCTTTCAGATGCTAACATTGGACATCATGCAAAAAAAAAAAAAAAAAAAATTGTTGAACATCATAGAATATACATTATATTTGAAATGAACGGGGAAACAATATATCGACAATTACGGGGCGTGTGGGTGTATGGAGTTACAATTATATAGAAAAACAAAGGAATGTTGGTGTCAGAGTTAAGAATAAAGAAAAGGAATTGTAGATGTAAGATGAAAGAATGTGTATGAATAGTATAGATGATAAAAATACATGAAGCAATTAAAATATTCACGCAATTTTGTGGTGTGTTCATGTGAAGCTACTATTTTTTAGTCCATTTCGGGGTCTCCTGCAGTTATTTATAATTCAAGATTTCTTCTGTAATATTAATATTGAGAACTTCATTTTGTAGGATTTGTTACAATTGATCTTGTCTTTGCTCTGAGTAACATTAGATCCGTCAATATTTTTGAATTCGAAGTCATAGCCGGAAAGTTTCAGCTGGCAAAAGTTTTCGATAGTACCGTTACTTTTCTTGTTTGAGAGATGTAAACCATTGTGTGATAAAAGAACAATAGATTAAACATTGCCTCCATCGTTCAAATGCGTTTTCTTTGTAGTATTTATAGGAATGGATTTACAGAATTGATCTCTGATGATAAATCATGCATTTTCCAAGATTTCTCTGGCGCCTTTGTATATTTGCCATATGCATGTGCATGTGGCTTCAGTTGTGTTAATTGGTGAGTGCATGTGGGGCTGTCTGCCGGCGATCCCCCCAATATTTAATGAGGTAGAGCGGCGGGATAGCACGCCGGGCGAAATGCTCAACGATATTTCGTCCGCCGGTACGTTCTGAGTTCAAATTTCCACGAGGTCGACTCCACCTTTCATCCTATCGAGGTCGATTAAATTAGTACCAGTTACGCAATGGGGTTGATGTCATCGACTTAATCCATTTGACTATCCTTGCTTGTCTCCTCTATGTTTAGCCCCGTGTGAGCAATAAAGAAATAAATATATAATGAAGCAAATCATGAGTGGATGTCATTGGCAGAGGCGGGAGAATATAGATGGTTAGCTTGTCATTCCTATGAAATAAAGGTTCATACAAAACTCAACTCAAATATGAACGTATACTATCAAAGTGATGGCATTTCAATATCTGCTTCTCCATCCGACTCATTCTAAATGTTTGAAAGATACAAATTGAGTGTAAGAACAAGATTATGTATCCGCCCCCTAACTCTCTATACATATGTGTTTGTGTGCGCACGCGTGCGAGTCTATGTGTCTATATTTATGCAAGTGTATGAACAATGCAATCACAAGTTTATAGGACTCAGTATGCCTGTGGTCTAGAATAAAGCAAGAGACGAGAACCGGCAATATTATAAATTGCTGAATGAAAAGGAGTAGGGAAAACGTCATCAAATTCGTTGCCTAATATCGTTTTTGTGATTTGAACGTAGGACGCAGGGATGGGTGCATCTTGCTGGAAATGATCATAGATCCTACCGCCTATGCAGCAACATGCGTTTATTTACTCATGGAATTTTTATATTGAACGTTCTGCGATTTACGGCTACTGCTGGTCGAAGAATTCACAACGTATTATACATATATATATATATATATATATATATATATATATATATATATATACATATATAGATATATATATATATATATATATATATATATATATATATATATATATATATATATATATATATATATATATATATATATATATATATATATATATATATATATATATATATATATATATATATATATATATATATATATATATATATATATATACATACATACATACATATATACATATATATATATATACATATATACACACACACACATATATATATATTTATAAAACTTCGTCCGAAAAGCGAGACGCTTTGAGCATCACCAATATTCTTACCAGCATATGCCTTTATTCCAAACAGAATAACTAGTCAACCTCAATTGATGCTAACAATTCGCTTCTCACGAGCAATTCTTGGATGGCTGTTGACGTTACTAAGATCCTCTTCCCTTCAACGTAGTTTTGCTTTTGGTCCTGCAAAGTACCAAAGACACACATCCATCATTGGTAAGTTTACAGACTAAGGTATCGACGGCATACATTGCTGCATATTTTACTGGGTTATGAGATCGGTAACTAAGGCACCATGAACTTAAATTTCTAAATATATAATACCTCATGTTCTAACATACATGCCATCAGAATCCATTTTTGTTGAACTGAGATAGAATTCTACGGGATTAAACACTATCAACAATCTTTGATTATCTCTTACGTTCGAATTCTATACTTACAGAGTGCTATATTATACAGAGCGGGAATTATTATTTGACATGTGTGCAGTGAATCGAGGAAGGACAAAAAAAATAATGACGTTCGATATTGGCATGAGAAGAAATACATTTTCGTGTGCCCATACTCAAACACACATTTACATACGTACATGCATGTGTGTGTGTGTGTGTGTGTGTCTGTGTGTGTGTGTGTGCGTACACATCGCCGTGTTAAATAAAATCTAATATATATATATATATATATATATATATATATATATATATATATATACATATATAGGCACAGGAGTGGCTGTGTGGTAACTAGCTTGCTTACCAACCAAATGGTTCCGAGATCAGTCCCACTGCGTGGAACCTTCGGCAGGCGTGTTCTTCTATAGCCTCGGGCCGACCAAACCCTAGTGAGTGGATTTGGTAGACGGAAACTGAAAGAAGTCTGTCGTGTATATGTGTATATATATATATATATATATATATATATATATATATATATATATATATATATATATATATATATATATATGTATGTATGTATATATATATATGTGTGTATGCATGTGTGTTTGTGTGTCTGTATTTGTCCCCCCACTATCGCTTGACAACCAATGGTGGTGTGTTTACGTCTCCGTAACTTAGCCTAGTGGTTCGGCAAAAAGAGACCGATAGAATAAGTACTAGGCTTACAAAGAATAAATTCTGGGGTCGATGTTCTCCACTGAAACTAATACAACTTAATTCAAAGTACAATATAAGTCCAGTGGACGTAAACTGAATTACGAATGAATACATTATGGAAAGTTTAGCTGTCACCGTGTTAACATATAAGCAATTCGCTTTATAACGTAAACTTAAAAGAGTAAATGTTGTGTCTTATATAGAAAGTAGCTATAATCGTTGATATTTATGCACTATTATAAAGAAAACACCAAATATGGCAGTGAAAATTTATCTAAATTACTTTATTGATTATTTATACGCTTTTACCTTAATCCCATGAAAATGGATTACGTATTTGATGCTGGGGGCGTGCACGTGTGTATATATGTGTATGTATGTACGTACATATATAAGCCAAAACGGGGAAAAATATCGCCCCCTACGTCCTCACTTCTTTATTTCTGTTTCGACTGACGATGAATTTATCTCAGTATTTAATCTTAATTTCTCAGTCGAATTTCGCTTTACAGGTTTCAAAACGATTAAACGTGACTGCAATAAAATTTTACTACCCTTTATATAAAACTGAGGAGTTGAGTTTATGATGACGAACGCAAAGCTTTCATCACCTGCAACTAATCGAAAATAGATACATGTTGGTTAAGAAAATGTTCACATATTTCTACAGATGAATTGTGTAATAAATACCATTTATTATGTAGACAAAAATATTGATTACTCTTCTAAAAATTTTCCTGAACCGTTTTCTTGCACATTAGTGAGAAATAAAATAAAATTCATAAACAAACTAATTATATTCAATAATATAATTTATCGAAACAGCTTTAATGAGAAACGTAATGTCTCACATTTTGTTTATATTTGTATGTTTTGTTTTGTTCAATATATTAGAATATTTCCAATGTATTTATTGAACGTATAGTGTGTAGATGCTTATTGGAAACGTACTTAAATATATGACGCAAATTGTATAATAGCGATTGAGATAAAATATACTATCAAATAATTATCATACTTGTGATATCGAACAAATCTAAAACGGTGGCATTCGAATATTATATTAAACTTCCAGATTTTAACCTATTGATAAGTTATATTGATTAACTATTATCATGATATGACGTAAATATATCGGGTAGACTATCTTATTCACAAAAGAAAAAAAAAACTGTTTATGAATTTTTTTCATTTTTTCATACACAAATGTTTAATGTGTAATTATGTAAAGGTTTAATTGAAAGATTTACCATACTTTAAAACTTACTTAAATTCATTATATGGTTTCAAGTTAAAAGTTAATAATAATAATAATAATAATAATAATAATAATAATAATAATAATAATAATAATAATAATAATAATAATAATGATAATAATAATAATAATAATAATGTTTTGCGTAGAATTGTGTACTATTGGGTACTGTGCAGTACTACTGGGTACTGCACACATTCTACACAAAACACTTTCAATATAGTAAACATAAGAGCACGACAACAAACCACAGCACATACCCAAGGCGCACAGAGCTGCGCTCGGTAGTGAAGTGAAAGCACGTTATAAAAATAAAACTACTGAATAATAATAATAATAATAATAATAATAATAATAATAATAATAATAATAATAGTAGTAGTGGTGAAAAATCATCTGAGACAATTAGATATTTAATCGATGGATGCTCAAAATTAGCCGCACAAAAACGCCCTGACGTGTGTGCAAGAAGTGTGGGCCAGAATGCTGAAACAAGTGGTATGAGCACCAACATTTACCAGTAGCAGAGAATGATCACATTCTCACATGTGATATACCAATATACACAGACAAAATGTAACAACATAACCGATCAGTTATCATTCTCTTACTGAAGTCCAATTCATGGAGCTTTATCACTGCATCTATACCCGCAAACGAAAATATTGGTAAGACAGAGGACGAGAAAACGGTGAGGTACTAAAAGCTGGTTCTGAAAGTGAAAAAGGAGCCATTCAGCTATAACACTGGGCGCGGTACCTATTGTGATCGGTGCACTTCGAACCATATCACAAAAAGCTGTATTCTGGCATCAAGAACTGGAAACGACAACCTTCTTAGGAAGTATTCAGATGCCAGATTTGGAACAGCTCATGTGTTGGAGAAGTTTTGCGTCAGTAAGCAGCGAGTTGGAGTTTACATAGGCACAGAATCTCAGTAAAGTGAAAATAATAATAACAATAATAATAATAATAATAATAATAATAATAATAATAATAATAATAATAATAATAATAATAATAATAATAATAATAACACTATGGAATAACAACAGAAAAAAGATGGTATAAACACACGCCAGAAAAGGTCACAGAAAACGAGAAAGCAACCATATTCTGGGATATGCCAATACAGACAGATAGAGAAATTAAGGCAAATAGACCAGATATAGTTGTCAAAGATCATGAAGAAAAAAATGCTTTCTAATTGATGTATCAATACCAGCAGATGACTACGTTTCTCGAAAAGAAATGGAAAAACTTTCAAAATACAAAGACCTGGAAATAGAGATAACTCGAAAGTGGAGTCTAAAAACAGAAACAATTCCTATCATAGTAGGTGCCTTAGGTATAATAAAAAAATATTCAGACAAATACATAACAAAAACACCAGGACTTACAAATATATATAACATACAGAAAATTGCACTACTGGGTACTGCACACATTCTACGCAAAACACTTTCAATACAGTAAACATAAGAGCACCACAGCAAACCACAGCACATACCCAAGGCGCACAGAGCTGCGCTCGGTAGTGAAGTGAAAGCACGTTATAAAAATAAAACTTCTGAATAATAATATTAATAATAATAATAATAATAATAATAATAATAATAATAATAATAATAATAATAATAATAATAATAATAATAAGAAGAAGAAGAAGAAGAAGAAGAAGAAGAAGAAGAAGAAGAAGAAGAAGAAGAAGAAGAAGAAGAAGAAGAAGAAGAAGAAGAAGAAGAAGAAGAAGAAGAAGAAGAAGAAGAAGAGTTAATTTGAAGCTAATTTGCTTCGATCTAACTGTAAAGACTGTATATTCGGAAAAGAGGCCAGAAATAACAACTACATCCGCTTCATACTATGAAAAAAATGTACACTTTTGTTAAAATGCTCCTAGTTTTACAACTAACGGAAAAGACATAGACTTGACTACTCAGCTTTTGGTTATATAACAGCCCAATTAGGATTACAGTCGTTCCGGTCCATAAAAACTCATTTTATTCATAAATGCAAATGTGACTTAAATTTGCTATTCACTCTTCTAAAGCAATTATAACGTCATCTGCATCGGGTCCTATAAAATTGATTATATATGAGAAGGATCAAAAGTCTAATGGCTTCATTTAATCAATGGATGTCGTTATTTCAATGAATTTTTCTATAGCCAGAGCCTGACGTTGAGTGAAGTAATAAATATAATTCTTGTTTCTGTATATGATTCAATAAATCCCGCCCTCAAAATTTATTTGTAATATTTTATAAGTCTGATCAAACTTGAACATATATACACTGGAATACGCAGAAAATTAAGTACTGACGAGTTATAGGTGTGACTTTCATGAAATTCGGTTTCAATCTCGGTGATTTATGTGATAACAACAAAGAAATTACGCGGTAGCTTGGATATTTTTGCTGCTCTTTGCCAGCATGTGACCAAAAATCATTTATGATTGAAATGCTGTGAATGGAGAAAGTGTACGAAGTAAGACGAATGCATACATGCTTACATAGAAATACACATAATTGGACATGTTCACATAATCCTGACGTATGTACGTTCCTACATACGTACATACTTATATTCATAAATACATACACATATGCAAACAGGTATAGATACACCAGCTCCTTCTGTATGACTGACAGCGAATAACGAAAGATTGAAGCACACACATACATACAACACATGCTCGCACACACACGCACACGCACGCACACACACACACACGCACACACACACACACACACGCACACACACACACACAGATATATATATATATATATATATATATATATATATATACAGACACATACATACTTACGCTCATACACACAGGAATGCATGTAAATACAGATATGTTGAGGCTGCTAGGTAAGAAATTTGCTTCCTATATATATATATATATATATATATATGTGTGTGTGTGTGTGTGTGTGTGTATGTGTGTGTATGTGTTTGTGTGTGTGTGCGTGTGTGTGTGTGTGAGTGTGTGTGTGTGTGTGTGCGCGCGCGCGTCTGTGTGTGTGTGTTTGTGCCGGTGTTTGTCCGCCATAACTTCTAGTGTAGGTCTGTTTATGTCCATGTAATTTAGCGATTCGGCAACACAGATCGGTAGAATAAGTACGAGAAGTATGCCAAAAAAAAAAAAAAGAAAGACCAAAGTACTGGGATTGATTCTATCGATCCAAAAATTCGTCAAGGCGGTGCCCCAGCCTGACCGCTGTCTAATGAGTGGAGCAAGTGAAAGATTAAACATAAAAAGATGTGTTTCTTGTATGATCCTTCTCTATGTGCAAATTAAAGACCACAAAACTTTAACATATAACGTAGTTTAGTTTTGGTTAGACCCACAGCAACTATTAACATTCTCTGAAGCTGAAGTGGGACTCAGACTTTTCTTCTGTTCACTTTTCTATTTATAATAGTTCGCCTGTCGTGAAAACAACTGAAAAAATTGGCACCAATTATTTCTCAGAAACTACCGTGCATCTCGGCCACTTACGTGCTGTGTGTTCTCTAGGCATTTTCTGATTCTATGTAAGTTGTCTATGCTCTGTGCACCTATTTACATTCCCGCTGCCTCCATTTCAGAGAGTGTTATTTTGTCTCTCATCAAACACCTGTTGTCCAACACTACCATGGCGACTTGTTGTATGACCTTTACAGACTCATTTACGATGCGTTAAAATTTCTTCGTCATATCTCTGCACCGTGATGCGTCATAAAGTTGTATAAATCGGAAGAAAAGCAATAAATATACACTGCTATAATTCTCAATTTTTTTATTTCTTTATTTATCATTTGTGGCTCTTTTATACTTTTACCTCTCTTGTTCCTTTATTGTTTTTTTTTTTGTTTTTTACAATTTTAATTACGATCAACTTTAGTCACGTTGCTTTGTGATAGAATATATTTCATCTACTCTGTTGAGGCTGTTGCGCGTGAAAGTAATATACATATATACATATATGTGTGTATGTATGTATGTATGTATATATATATATATATATATATATATATATATATATATATATAATATAATATAACATATATGTATTCATGTATGTATGCACGAATGTATGAATAAGTAGATTTGATTTGTTTACACAAGTGTGCACACTCTTTGCATTTGTATGCATGTCTGTGATTTTTGGGTCAACAGTGAATGCATAATTCTGTTCATGTATATAAATATCTCTCTCTCTCTTTCTTGCTCTGCCCCTCTCTCTTATACATGTATGCATATACATGTGTATGTATGTATATATGTATGTATATACCATTTTTTGCGTCAAATATCTGACTATCCATAAATATAATGGTATTGAATTGAGACATACTGGTCGATATGATCTAATAAGAATAATAGTGAAAAGCTTCCCAGAATAGCCGTAATCCATTAAGTGACACCAACAGCAGAATACGAGAATAAAAGAATAACACATGACATTACACAGCTATCTGAATGAAATAAATAGGAATGGTATATAAACAAAACTTATCAATGACGTTCGTTTTTCTAAAACGAATATTCACAGTGCTGCAACTTCTTACTTATTTGAGCTCACCTTATCGGCATAACAAAACTGAAGATTTGTCTGTGTATAAATTCAGAATCAATGAAAATAAATCATATTTATTGATAAACCCAGACAAGGGAAGAAATGGTATCGAGAAGAAAATTCGTTTAGTAAAGAAATAACTAAATCTTCATAACGTGAACCGGTGATATAATCAAGGATTATTGTCTAGACTGGCAGCTATCTGATAATAAATAAATTCTTTCGCGTTAAATATGAAATATTCTGAATGATGTTTCTCTTCAGATAGCGTTCTTTATAGAACTTAGTGACAGAGAAAAACTGAAAAACTTTGTTTTTTTTTTGTTTTTGTTTTTTACTTTAAGAAATAATCTCTTTCTGACACAGAGTTTTTATTTTGCAACTTTAGATTTCAGTAGTTTGGCTTTATTTGGAATAGAAACACTATGGAATGCATATATGAACATGAATCAAGTATTCAATAGAAGTATTTAGGCAACTATGACAACCATGAATTTCAGTTTGTAACGTGTATATATGCATGAGTTATCTATATATAGGTATATAATAAAATAAGTATTCAGATAGAATCAGGTACTTGAAGAGATATGCACCAGGTAGAGTTGGATAAACATGTGGTTCCTGCCTATGGTTGGTAAGTATCAAATAGGACATTCCGGTGGCGGACACAGAGAAAAACAACTCTATGAGTATTTGGCACCTAGGGGATGTTCCTAATCACGCGTTACTTTGAATGGTACGTTGTGACTATACTCTAGGTTGTCCGACAAGTCGTAAATCCCTTTGATGTGTTATAATCAGATGAATAATAATATACGATGGATAATAGTCAGCATATTGCAGCTGTTTCTTACGTATCGTTTTAACAGGAAAACGAGAAAATTATTCTATTACAAAAAAAAAAACCTAATCATAAGATGAAACATAATTTTACGCAGAAAAGAATATCCCAAGAATTAAGCAGGGATGTGGCTGAAGTCTGTCGAAGCTGACTATGAAATGGGAGAGTGACCAACAAAGTTGTCCGTTGAGGTTAAGGATATATTTCCCGAAAACATGTTATATCATATCTTAGCTATATCATCCGGGTGAGATTCGAATCAGCTAGACAAGTTATTAGGTAGGCTAAAGTGGGATGTAGGTAACATTTCATTACAGTAGGCTTATAGCTGTGGGTAGCAAGGAGCGGTCCTAATATAAATTAAAGATTAAAAAAAATAAAGGAACAATAAATCAAAAGTTAGGATGAAGAAAAATAAATGTATACAAGCTTATTAGATAGAGTCTATACTTCCTTCATTTTTAGGTAAAATCTGTCAATATCACTCCTTGGAAGATTCCAGTTAATGTCAGTGTCTTGTTACATTTGGAAACTGTGGAGTGGATTTCCTTTGCTGTCTAGGGATATGACCCACAAGTTGGTCACTGCACAGGCACGACAAATTCATTGTGGGATACTGTCTTGTTGTATTTCCGACTACTATGTTTCTAAACGTGGTGTAACATTTTCAGATCAGTGTATTTATAGTCACTGCACCTCTATAAGATATATTTTACTGTATAGAAATATATAGCATGCTTTGTGTGGAGCAGGAGGGTTAACGAGTGCAAACACATCTTTTATAGCAAACGGTTCTTATATCTTTATACATATTTTATCCTGGCCGATCGTAGCAATCTTGTTATAGATCTTCAGGTGAAGCACAAAGAAATTAAGGGTCACATTGGGCTTTCTTGTATTTGTACAACCTAACATACAGCGATTTTATTTTGCTTTCCTTCAATGACTTTTGTGAACACTGCATGTGACTTTTGTTAATTTTGCATAAAATATAGTTAGTGAGGTGTAAAACCATTATTCTTCTTACATTCTATTATCGTCGTTAACCATCCAATATGGCGACGCAGATTGTTGATGTTTACTTCAAGTTTTGTTTCCCATCAGGGTTCCGTATTTTTCGTAATTTCATAAGCACGTTTACTGCAGTTTTCTTTCTAGCGCTTCGTTAATAGTAATAACAGTTGTATATATGACGGTATTAATTGTGCAGTAATTAATATCACACGTTTCCATTTGTTCTCCACCACCAACAACACCGATATATCATTCAGCACAAGAGCAGCTGGTTTTTTTCTTTTACTCTTGGAACCTTTGAATTTTTTTTTCTTCCTTTGACGAATTGTAGTTTCAAAAGGATCTTAAATAGAATACATTACACAGTCATCTCTGTAGCATCATGTGGAGATACCTGAGCACTCAGTAATAATGGAAGTGTTTTTTTTTCTCGTTATATACGATTTCTCATGTAAAAGTTGGGCTGATTCACCGACGTCTAAGATGATCGAGTTTTGGAACGGTAATCACTCTCTGCGATGAACAATTGCTATTATTTTTCAAAGATGCTTGCTATCAAAGCTGTTTTGCTGTGAAATAGTTTCAGTAGTAGTGAGCTTTATCCCGTTAATGTTATCAGCTTCATATATTCTATAGTTGGGCCATCATGAGCTATATCATTGCAATGAAGTGTGTCTTCATTTGATTAAGAAAACCAAGTAAAACGAGGAGAGTACTTACGTTGCTGTAAATAACCAACCGCGGTTGTAGTAATACAATTGTTGGTAACATTGTTGATATTATTTTGGTCAGCCATGATAGTATTAGTGAGATTCCATGTCGTTTATGATACATTGTATAATGCTTGCTCAAAGTTAGGTAGATAAGTGAAACGTGCGATATACTTATATCAGAAGAAATAAACTAGTAACTGATTTAGGCTGGAGGAGTCGAAATAATTCTTTAAGACTGCATATCTGACGCTGAAAAAGTCACATAACGTATGCAGTTATATTCATGCATATGGATGCACGTATATATACATATCTCTGACTGTCTGTCCGTCTCTATAAATATAAATAAATGTGTGTGTGTATGTGTGTGCGTGTGTGTGTGTGTGTGTGTGTGTGTGTGTGTGTGTGTGTGTGTGTGTGTGTGTGTGTGTGTGTGTGTGTGTGTGTGTGTCAATATGAAGGTATGCGCTTGTGCATATGTATATGAATATAGATATCTAAAATTTACAGAGTAGCGATAAGCATCAAAGATCTATACTTGAATATAATGCATGTTTTAATACAGTACAACCGTAAGTTTCATCATTTCAAGATCTTCATGTTTCACGTTTCCGATCAACAGGCTCATATGATGCATTTGCTTTCTTTTGAATAATATGTTGCTATTGTTGCTGCTAGAATATATTTTTGTATATAGAAAATATTACGAAAGAACACTTATCTTTATGATCTCTTTTAAATCGTGTAATCGACAAGTGCAAATGTATCTCTTTGAAACTCATAGTTTCCTATTTTATTCCAGTCTCTCATGGTAATACTCGAAATGTTTTCAATTAATACAAAGCAACACACTGTAAAAATATCATAAAGCTAAAGTGTTCAATAAATATTTTAAAGCAACATTTTGTAGGTATTTTGAATATACTTGAAGACCAAAGTCCTTATTTAACGAGACATGTCGAAATGTAAAAGGTCGGTTGGAAGGCAAAACATATATAGTTCCGATCATATAACGAACGCTTTCAAAACTGCGTTCTTCTCGTCAAGACGTCACTCTGCTAAAACGAAGTTCTAAATATTTTGCTCGAGACAAGCTCATACACCATTTTCTGAAATCTTGCTTTCCAGCCACTCAGTCCCGCAACTGATTGAAATAAAAACGCTCAAATACAACTAAGATTTCTCACTCGTGAACCCATTACGTGTAAACCGCAAGGTAACTGGTTAAAATAAAGGTGGGATCTATACCAGTAATATCGGTCCACCCGGCAAACTGAGCCGTTTAAGGTGCATGCTGATTGGTCAAAAACTATAATCGATTAAATCAGCTTGTCGGAGCCTTCTAAAAGGTATAAAAATGATGACGTTAGTCCTTTTACTACAGTTGTCATGAACTGAACTGTCATTTTGAAATCAGTTGATTACTAGAAACGCCTTAATGTGCTAATTGAACTTTATGAACATTGCAAAATATTTTTTTAATGGTTAACACACTTCAACATTGTAAAAAAATATTTTTTTTTTAAATACAATAATAAAAATGTGAAAATGAGGCCATGCAGCAATTTTTTTCAACTGATGTGTGTGTGTGTGTACCTGTGTGTGTCTTTGTGTGTGTGCGTGTATGTTTATATGTAAAAATATATGAATATATATGTATATATGTATGTATATAAATATATGTGCGTATGTATGTGTTTACCTCTGTATGTGTTTTGTGTGTATGTGTGTTTGTGTGTGTGTTCATGCGTGTCTTTGATTGTGCGTTTATGGAAATCTAAGTGGAATTAGAGTTTCATCTCTTACCTCGATCTTCATCTCATTGTTTCCAGGAAGAACTCGTAGAACTGATTTAGGTGGCATACTTTTATTCGTTGGCATCGGCCAGGTTTCTTGTTTGTGTATTTTCATTGATTTGCTTCTTGAGAGGATGTATAGATACTTGGTCTACTTCCACACACGTGACTTAATTTTTTTCCTTCTGTTTGTGACGTGCGTAGATTGCATAGCTATGCGTTTCTAAAGTTCCTTAATACGTTATCTTTCATATCATCGCATTATATCTCTAAATATTAAATTTATGGTAGGACTGATATATTGTTTTATCCTTGTTGATGTTTAAGGAACTTTACTGTGTGGTTGATTCGTGATTGGTAATTTTCTGGTGAAACTTAAGGAAGATATTTATGTTGGATTTTGTGATTCTATAAGTGACATTTCATCCTAAATTATTTTGCTATAATGTTTTCAATTCTCATGGTGTTTTTCATGAGTGGCTTCCAGTTGGTTAATATTATTATTATTATTATTATTATTCAGTAGTTTTATTTTTATAACGTGCTTTCACTTCACTACCGAGCGCAGCTCTGTGCGCCTTGGGTATGTGCTGTGGTTTGCTGTGGTGCTCTTATGTTTACTGTATTGAAAGTGTTTTGCGTAGAATGTGTGCAGTACCCAGTAGTGCAATTTTCTGTTTTTGTTATGTATTTGTCTGAATATTTTTTTATTATACCTAAGGCACCTACTATGATAGGAATTGTTTCTGTTTTTAGATTCCACATTCGAGTTATCTCTATTTCCAGGTCTTTGTATTTTGAAAGTTTTTCCATTTCTTTTAGAGAAACGTTGTCATCTGCTGGTATTGAAACATCAATTAGAAGGCATTTTTTTCCTTCATGATCTTTGACAACTATATCTGGTCTATTTGCCTTAATTTCTCTATCTGTGTGTATTGGCATATCCCAGAGTATGGTTGCTTTCTCGTTTTCTGTGACCTTTTCTGGCGTGTGTTTATACCATCTTTTTTCTGTTGCTATTCCATAATGTTGGCATAGCTTCCAGTGTATATAGGTCCCAGCTCTGTCGTGTCTGTGAATATATTCCTTCTTAGCCAGGACTGGGCAGCCAGAGATAATATGATTTATTGTTTCTTGTCGATCTCAACATATTCTACAGTTACTTGTTATATTTCTTTTCATTATGTGTTTTTGGTAATTTCTGGTGGGGAGGCTTTGGTCTTGTGCAGCAATTAAAAATCCTTCAGTCTCTGCTTTGAGTCCTGAGCTTCTCAGCCATTGCTGGGATTTTTCTCTGTCTATTTCTTTCGCATTTAGTTTAGCCCAGTATTTACCATGTAGGGGCTTTTCTTGCCATCGTTTTATCATGGTCCGTTGCTGTTCTAGTTTTAGTTTGGATTTCATTTGTTTTATAGCTTTTGTTGTTTCTTCTTCTTCTTCTTCGTATTTGTTAGGTAGATTGATTTCTTGTTTGTATTTGTCAGCTTCCTTAAATACTGAAAACAGTTTTTTGTTTTGCTCGTGTTTTGTGGCTATTTGTATTAGTTTCCCTTGCTTCTGGAGTAGGTATTTTTGCAGTCCTATGGTGGTTATTTTATAATAGTTTTCTAGCTGTATAAGACCCCTGCCACCTTCTGTGCGTTGTATATATAGCCTTTCTATGTCAGATTTTGGGTGGTGCATCCTATATCCTGTCATTATTTTTCTTGTTTACCTGTCTATTTTACATAGTTCGTTTAGTGTCCAGTTAAGGATGTTGTAGCTGTAGCTTATAACTGGGACAGCTAAAGTGTTGATACCCATTATCTTGTTTTTAGCATTGAGCTCTGTTTTTAGTAGTGATCTAACTCGTCTATAGTACTCTTTCTTTATTTTTTCTTTCATTTGTGTATGTTGTATCCTATCTAGTTCATTGACTCCTAAATACTTATATGGTTGGCTTTCGTCTAGTTCTCTTATTTCATTGGCTTTATCTAGTGTTATATTGCTACTTTTAACTAATTTTCCTCTTTTCAGGGTTGCTTTGGCACATTTTTCTAATCCGAATTTCATTTCTATTTCCTTGGTAAAGCCGTGTACTGTCTGTAGTAGTGTTTCTAGCTCTTTGTCGTTTTTTGCATATAATTTTAGGTCATCCATATATAGAAGGTGGCTGACTGTTTTTCCATAGCATTTGTAACCGCATCCAGTTCTATTTAGCAATTCTGTTAAAGGTGTGAGTGCCAGGCAGAACAGGAGTGGAGAGAGCGTGTCTCCCTGGAATATTCCTCTTCTAATGGGGATGGTTTTCGTTTTCACAAGTCCCTCTTTTGTTTGGAGCTGTAGCACTGTCTGCCATTTGTTCAATGAGTGCTCTATATATTTTATGATAATTGGTGCCACCTTGTTTATGGCTAGTGTTTCCAGAATCCACGTGTGGGGAACACTGTCGAAAGCCTTTTGGTAGTCCACCCAGGCCATACTGAGGCCTTTCTTCTTTCTGCGGCTGTCTTCAGTTATGGCTTTATTGATCAATAATTGATCTTTACAGCCGTATGAGCCCTTGCAGCATCCCTTCTGCTCTTATTATTATTATTATTATTATTATTATTATTATTATTATTATTATTATTATGTGGGAAATCAGATTAGTTTCGTAATTTGAATTTATTTTGGCGTTTGCTGTGTCATACGACTTCATTCCAATTAGTTAGAGAGTGGGTGTTATTTGATTGTGATGTTGAACGTCTGTAATGGATACAGTATAGATTCTAGAACCATTATTGTGTAACATTTCGCATTACGCCTTACTTTTTAATTCTGGTTGTGTGGTTTTCATTTAAATTCGGATAGTTAAGCAGAGAAGCTGGATGTTTAGCATGTGTCCTGTTATTTGTATATGTATCGTATTTAGCGATCTATCTTCAGCAGAGTTAATAAACCGTTATATTCTTCTTGCGTCCATGCTATGCACTTGTTTCGATGCAATTTCAAAAATAGACATACGTATGCACACATATTTATATAAGTATACATGTACACACACACATATATATATATATATATATATATATATATATATGTGTGTGTGTGTGTGTGTGTGTGTGTGTGTGTGTGTGTATGTGTGTCTATATATATATATATATATATATATATATATATATATATATATATATATATATATATATATTCGCCATGATAGATCGCTGAACATTATACACTTTTTTTCTTCGTTTATTTTTCCTTGTTTCTATCTGTGTTCCTCTCTGTAGAAGACCGTAAGCTCGAAACGTTAAAGACTTCCTCAATTCCCGAGCGTTATACTAATACATCTATTTGTCTTCAACACCACCTGTCTTCGTTCGTTGTGTTTTGTGAATTCTCCCTATATATATATATATATATATATATATATATATATATATATATATATATATATATATATATATATATATATATATATATAGAGAGAGAGAGAGAGAGAGAGAGAGAGAGAGAGGGAAAGATGTTTTTGTATGCATATCAGTACCAATACATTAACATTTTTTGTTATAGTAATGTTTAAACATATTTTTTTACGACTATAATAACAGCTAATTAGATAAAGGGCTTGCTACTTTTGCTTGATGTATATCTTAATAGCGAAGAATTTTGTATTATGTTAAAATATATTATTTGCCTGAGCTACAGTATTCCACATGAATAGCTGATAAATATAGTGAATCATAGATGTCAAAGCTCATATACAGTTATATCTACTTGTACAACGATATAGTGACCTTCTTGTTATAATATTATGTCACAACACAGTTGCGAAATATCCAAACACAGTGGAGTTATCTACATGCATTAAAAAAAATGAAGAACATAATTGAGATTGAAATACTTCGGGAGAAAACGAATATTTTTCAATGTAATCAATATTTCCAAGCTTAAAGGCATAGGTGTAGTGTTAGTGTTATGAACTCATTTCAGATTTATGGCTTCAGTAATATTAGAAAATCAATGATTCAGCAATAACGGAAATAGGATTCAAAATCACAACTACACTAAATCATATTTTCCAGTTGTCATAATATATCATAATGCCGGCGTACAATTTATTCATATTTGCTTCTTACTAAGGGACAAAGCGACATGTTCTCTAGGTGAGGAGGGGATAGAAAATGGCATCAACCTTGTGAGGATGAAATTCGATGTCGATTTTGTTGGGATTTTAACAATGCAAGTAATGGAACTTAAATGCTACGTTGCATTTTGTCCAAATCTTTATGACACATGGTTTGTAATGTTAGGAATCTAACTGTCATAAACTGCCTTCTTAAAAGTGAAACCAATAACAACAAAGTTGAAGATCGATATTAAAAATATTCATTGTTCTATGCTTGGCCACACTAAAAACGTTATACAAACACGTGTAGAATTATTATTTACTTCTGCAGCAAACCCGTTATAATATATATAGTGTAACACGCTCGCCTCATAAATAACCGGCTCGAACTCTGTACCACACATTACTTCCTCTTCTATCAAACTCCGTTCTTATTTCTACCATGTTTCTTCAATAACTGTCCAGATGCTGATAGG
>NC_142932.1:28162820-28177820 GCF_046866305.1 Octopus bimaculoides
CTGATTGAGGCTAAAGAGAAACAGCCGCAGGTATATATTTTTCTTTGCAAGTGGTTACTGAAACGTTTGATTAATAGAGATGTCTACTACTATAATTTGCAACTTTATTAGATCGAACTCTATTAAGAAATATTTGTCATTGAGATACTCTAAATAGTTAACAGCTAAGAACGTTTGATAATCTGTACATAATAACTTTTATAAATACGTCAGTATGTTTAAACTTTTATGCATATTGCACAGAATTGAGTTTATTATATTAAGTACTTTCGATAATTGGCTAGATTTTAATTGTAGCTACGTTTAAATCAGTGTATTTGGTGTTATCGCTCTTAACATCTAAGAAAATGAATTAAATTCTTCTTTATTATAATGTTACCTACAGCTATTATGTACAGTTTATTAGGGGTTGAATGAGATAAATTTAAGTTGGGAAGTACTGCTTCAATTATATGTCAGAATTCGGTGGCTCATTTAGTTACATTACGACATAAATTTAATATGAAACGTTATAGTAACTTAAGAAATAAATTATAAATGTAATATAATAGACTACTGAACGATTAATGTTAGTATTCGGTTAGCTATCTCGAGTGCTTTTATTTTCGTATAGGAATAAATGCTGTTGATACTTCTAGTATTGGTTCTGTATTCTGCCTGCTCATATAAATGACAACATCCGAGAAATTTATGCCATCGACACATTTGCGTTTCAACAGATGAGTTCAAATCACTTTCCGTTAGATATATTCGTTTTTCAAACTCAAATTATTTCTATGAATAAAGAGAAGCTATGTTCGATAACATTCCCATTCATCCTTCTGTCTATCTATCTATCTATCTATCTATCTATCTATCTATCTATCTATCTCTTCTCACGGACGTGCTGTCACATCGGCTGCGAAGGTAAACGTTTATTTGACCTTTTATTGTCCACATTGTGTTGGAATGTTTTAATAATTTTGTTGCGAAGCACCTAGGCTTCATTTGTGTGTATTTTCAAGGGCAGGAATTGGCCCCCAGGGGCAGTTTCGGCCCTAGCAAAATACAAAAATTTCCTTCTTGACATTTCAAAAATGTCGAGAAACATAATTTTGGAACGCTTGTCTTGTTCTTTTGACAAGCATTTCCCGAGGCTTCAGATGCCAGAAGAGAAAAAAGAACAGAGTAGCGCGTGCTCACACAGTGACAGGAACGCAGTTGCTGTAAACGTCACAAAGACGGCGATTACAGCTACTAACAGCCCTCTCACCACCACCACCACCACCACCAACACCAACAACAAAAACAAAACTGTAACCAAGGTTACAAAACCATGCGTAAAAACCGTCACAAATGTCTCTGACGTAAGCACCATTGCTGCTGACGCCATCATCACCACCACCACCAACAACAACAACAACAATGACAACAACAACAACAACAGCAACAACAAGGACGTAAAGTTATCGGCCGTCAGCAATGACACCATCACCTGTTCAACAAACTCTGCTGCCACTACCACCACCTTTGAACCAGGCAGTACATACACCAACATAAACAAAAATATCCAGAAGAACATGTCCGCCAGCACAACAAAAACAAATTTCGCAAATGCTCTAAAGGAAAAAAGAACAATAGTGACATTCACACAAAAACAAATAAAAGACACAAAATCCCTTCTTACGAAAGAAGGAGATGATGTCAGAATAAACATAGCAAAAGATATTATAGAAATGAAAAACAAAAAGTGCATCATTTATAAACTGGTAAACACAAAAACCAGACGTGTAGAAAATGTTAGCACAGATAAAATTGAAGTTTGTCTTAGAAAAATTTGGCCTTATCAAAATCATGTCACTTGGGGAAGAAAATTTGGAACGGTGCAGGTGAGATTTCTGGATGAATTTTCGACACTCTCTCTCCGCACAGATGACTTGGTGATAATACCGAGTTATCTAGGACAGAGAGTGACCAAAGTTATAATAAAAAATGTGCCATCGGAGGTGGACATCCAATGGCTGATATCGGCCGTATGCCTGGAAATGGAGGAGGCAAATATTTTGGAGATTACGGTCGGAGAGGAAAAGAACTGGGGAGGGAAAAATCTGGAAATCCTTCTCCACATCACGGAGGAGTCTTCACAGAAAATTCCTCCAAACATTAGATTGGCAGAGGACCACAAGCTGTATGTGGTGGTAGAGGGCAGGCGACCTCGCTGTTACCTATGCAACAGCGAAGCACATCTGAAAAAGGACTGCCCTCTGGCCGCTAAACAAAAACAGCAACAACAACAACAACAACAACAGAAGCAACTACCAAATACCCCCAACAGAAAAACCTTACTACCAACACCACCAGCAACACAAAAAACAACAGAAATATCAGCAATAACCACAACAGAAAAGACAACAGAAACTGCAAAAACAGAAGAAAAAAAATAAGAAAATTCCAAGACTGCCTCTCCCTCCCCCATATCACATACACCACACACAAATAACAAACAGCCAACATCAATAAAAACAGCAACACAAACACTCACAGAAACACAAACAGACGCACAAAATTTGCCGTTACCTCTTTCTGACTCCTCAGATCTCCCATCATCCGATGAAGAGAGTGGGGAGGAGTGGAAAATAGCTACGAAAGGAAAGAGGAAGCGCAGTAAGAAGAAAACAAAACAAAATGCAAACACAAACAAAGCAGGGAGATTCACATCTCCCGAAAATACTACTAACACCAATAGTAATATAAAAAAAACAATGCTAACAGCAATAGACAGTACAAACACAGAGTTGATAAATTACATCAACTCTAAAACAAACATCACAAATAACGATATCAAAACCAACAACCACCCACGTACAACACCGCCAAAACACATTAAAATTATTCATGTAACACCAGCATTACACAACACAATAAAATCCCTCTACCCCAACTCGGTAGGGGGATTCCAGAAATATTTGTGCAAGAAATTGTACAATAGCCTCCGTGGTGAAAAATCCAAGGAGGAAACAAAACTTTCTAACGGTAAGTAACAATCTATTCTTTTGTTCTGTGCTTTAAAGCACACGTATAAATAGAATCATGGTGAAGATTAGCTGTGTGAACGTGCGTGGCTTGGGGTCGCCTTGGAAACAAGGGTACCTCTTAAATGACATCAAGTCACACAATTTGGATATCATAGCCATTAGTGAGAGCAGACTCCATGAACCGCGGGCCCTAAAGTCCATGTTTGGCGGACAGTTTAACATTTATTTTTCTCCCTGTCTGCCGAGGATGGGCGGTAGTGGCACGGCGGTTCTTTTTCGCAAGAGTCTGGATCTCCAAGTAAAGACGATATTTACGGACCCGGAGGGTAGACTGGTTGTTCTAGATGTGGAGGGCAGTGATGGAGGTGCTTTTCGGTTGCTGGCAGTTTATGTGCCTCCTTTAACAGGTCGGTCGGACTTCTTTCGACGTCTAGAAGTATTCCTGGGAACGTCTCGTCCCTTACTTTGAGTGGGGGATTGGAATGCTACCTTGGAAACGCATCTAGACTACGTGGGGAGTGACAAAACTAGAAGGGGATGCAAAGGCCTCATAGACCTGCTCAGACGCTTCCAGTTGTCTGACAGGTACCGACTCGACCACACAAATGGGACGTCGAGATCGTATCTAGATAGGATAGTGTGTAGGACAAACAAGAGATAGTGATAGTTTTAGGATGTCCACAGTTCCACATAGTCAGCTACACGGATCACAAACTTGTGACGTGTACGCTAGACTTAGATAAGGCACATAGGCAGGGTCCCGGTTACTGGAAACTAAACGCGTCTTTCCCATCGAGACAGGTTTTCAGAGACCGGATTAGCACGTTAGTAAAGAGGGCTTTGACGGGAGCCATCGTCAACAACAAATGGTGGTTTGCCCTCAAGAGAGCAGTAAGGGCGGAAGCAATAAGGTATAGCAGGGCACTAACTGTAGAGAGGAACAGAGTAGAGGGGGAGCTAGTGATAAAGTTAGAAGAGGCATTGCGAAGTGGCATCGCATCCGACGTTTTATCGGCGAGGTTGGCCCTCGACCAACACTACAATGCTAAACACGAAGGGTATGCTGTCAGGGCAAGGATGCGTGCTCTGAGGAATGAAGGTGTTGGTGCCGAACGAGAGGCCCGGGTGGCGGAGGCGCAGCGGGGTAACAGAGCCACCATCCGGTCTCTGGTAGACGAACAGGGGCGCGAATTGCTCGAGCCGAGCAAGATGTGCGATGCGTTTCAGCGGCATTTTGCCAGACTGTTCGGGAGGAGTGGCGAGCGATAAGGCAGGGTGGACTTTAGTGCCTACCTGCACAGCTTGCCACGACTCTCGGCAAGAGAGGCGGAGTGCTGCGAAGGGGTCATCACGGCGGAGGAGGTGAGGGACGCGATGGCGGGTTGCTCGACGGACAAATCTCCGGGTTTGGATGGTCTGCCCTACGAGCTTTACAACTGTATGCCAGACTTGTTTGGAGACGTCTTGGCGGCCGTGTACTGCAACTGACAGCAGAACGGGAGCATTCTCGGTTTTGTGAGCCGAGGAGCGGTAACGCTGCTGAAGAAAGATCCAAACAAGGGGGACGCCATAGATAACTTTAGGCCCATCACTCTGCTCAATGCAGACATGAAAATTTTGGCCAAGGTGTTAGCCAAGCGGTTGGCGCTTGTCATCGAGAAACTGGTCGGCACGGGGCAGACGTGCCGGGCCGGAGCATCCATGACAACCTCCATCTGATGCGCTACATCATAGAGAGGGTAGTTAAGGAACCTGGCATGGGTGGGGCCCTGATCAATTTGGATCAATCCAAAGCTTTCGATAGGGTAGACCATCGATACTTGGAGGCCGTCCTCGAAGCGGCCGGCTTCGGTCCCGTTTTCCGCGGCTGGATGACTGCCTTGTACACAGGCATCCGTTCGGTTGTTCGCGTCAATGGACGTCTATCGGGACCCTTCGACGTTGCACGTTCGGTTCGTCAGGGATGCCCCCTGTCGCCGCTCCTGTACGTATTGACTCTCGAACCACTACTGCGGAAGCTGGCGACGCTAAGGGGCATCCCGCGAAAACTGGGGTGCGGGACGAGCGTGTCGGCATACGCGGACGACGTCACCGTCATAGCGTCTAGCCACGAGCACATCGAGCTTGTCGGCGAGACGCTGAAAGACTACGAAGCGGTGACGGGAGCGAAAATCAACTGGGATAAGTCGGTGGGTTTGCTGCTCGGCACCTGGAGAAGCAAGCCCATACCGTCCGGCAGCACCTCAGTCGTGGGACGCTGGACGGACGGTCCGGTCAAGTTCCTCGGAGTCTGGTTCGGTCCGGACCACAAACGGAGAACTGGGACGAGATAACGAGTAGGGTGGCCACTCTCTGCCGGCAATGGTCCGAGAGGAAGCTGTCCCTAAAAGGTCGGGCGGAGGTGGCGAACGCGAACATCGCGTCCGTCATCGAATACCGCCTGACCGTCGTGCCTTGTCCCGATCGCGCCATCACCGAAATGGAGCGCATCCTCTTCCGCTTTTTGTGGAAAGGAAGCGTTCCGATGGTGAGGCGATCCGTTTGTTGCCAACACCCGCTGAAAGGAGGGTTGAGCATGCCGTGGTTGATGATGCGCAGACATGCGCTGAGACTGCGACATCTCCGGCTCTACGTAGACGACGATGAGCAGGTGTGGTGGCCGTTTGTGCGACGCGCTTCCCCGCAGCTCGTCTCCATGACCGAGCTGCAGTCGTGGATCAAAAAGAGGCCGAGGAATGGCGAATGGCACCGTGAGTGTCGCGTTGCTCTGCAACAACTTTGCCGTCCCGGGTCGCCCTTGAGCGGCTGCATCACAACGAAGTCATTCTATAGGGGATTAGTGGAGGGCAGGTACGATGACGATGTCGGGGCGAACCTGGGCGTCGACGAGGAATACCTGATCCGCCTGTTCAGGACGACTCCCGGGCCGGGACCTATGGACAACTTCCAGAGATCCCTGGCCTGGCAGTGTTACCGAGAGGCGCTACCCGTTCGGGATAAGCTCTATAGACACGGCTCGCGAAATGCGGGGCCGACCTGCCCGAGATGCGGTCAGAGCGATGAAACCGTTCTGCACGGACTCGTGCAGTGTCCAACCATTTCGGAGCTGTGGGCTTATGTCGAACGACTGCTGTCGCGTGTGGGACGAGTCGGTTTATCAACCGAGTCTATCGTCAATATCGTCACGCCTCCTTCCTTTAAACGGGAAGGAAGAGCTGTATTTATCGTACTTGTGGCTATGGCGAAAGAATGCATCTGGTGGACGCGTCTGAAAGGATTAGAGACAAATACTTTTCTCTCTGGTCAATCTCTCATCAACTTTTTCAAGTATCACTTGAAAAGGAAGGTGAGAGTAGAGAGGCAAGTGTTGTTCAGCAAATGTTTCGAAAAAAGATGGATATATGTAGCAAGAATGGCACGTTTAAATGACGAAGCCACCTTGACCATGATTCTATAAAACGTTTTAAAATTTTGTAAACAGAGTTACTTACGTTTCTTGCATAAATAAAAGATATTTTATTTAACAAACTGTGACACTAAGGACCGAGGTTACCCTGGTCTTTTCGTAGGTTTTTCTTTCCCCATTTATTGGGAATTTTCTGTATTATTTCGTATTTTTTGTAAATACCCCAAACGTTTTGCGATGTTTATTTTCATCGTTGTCCCCACTTTTGTTTTTTTCTGCTTTGTTTTCGCTCCCCCTCGAAAAGAAAAACTCTACATTTGTATTTTGTCCCCTCTGTGTTGAGCCCTGTGTGGCTAATAAAGAAACCTATCTATCTATCTATCTATCTATCTATCTATCTATCTATCTGTCTGTCTGTCTGTCTATGAACCTATCTATTTATGTGTGAGTGTGTGTATAGTTCAAAAACTATACGCTTCAGTACGTGTTGGATATATGTGCGTGTGTGTGTGTTTGCGTCTTTGTGTGCATGTGTATGTATGTTTATACGGCTTAAGTGCGTTTATGTTAAAAGTTTCTGAGTGCTTCACTTAAATCATCCTATGTTATTTAATCCGGAAAAGAATACCTGTATTAATATTGTCCTTAAAATTCATGGATTTTAAAGATCATATTTGTAATATGCTTTGGATGAGGAATACAACAACCGAAGCATGATGTTCATAGAAACATACCATAGTTATGCCTTAACATAGCTATGCCTTAACATAGCTATGCCGTAACATAGATATGCCTTAACATAGTTATGCCTTAACATAGCTATGTCTTTTGATAGAAACACGCATATGTGTATATGTGTGTGTGCTGGGTGTGCATGGTGAGTGGTGTATTTCTTGATGCTAAAAACGTAATTGTCAACTAGACAGACGATGACCTGCCTGGGAAAGAATTCAGTATTTCTTCTGCCATGGTAAATTACTTCTAACTATTTTCAGTTACTGATATCCTAAAAGTAAGAGACTAATTGGTAACCACTTTAAGTACTGACATAACATTAAAAAACGAGCTGTCTTCCGTTACCTGCTGATCTTCATCTCTTAGAGCATGAGATTAAACATCAGCTATTATGCATCCTCGACATCCTAGATTTTCAAATTACATCGTTTGTTGTTACGTCATACATGAAAGGCTGCAAGATATAGGAGCCACAGTATGATATAAGAATGCTTGTGATTCAGAAGCGACATTTAACGTATATATTTTTATATACTTGTTAACTGTATATATGTTAAAAATCGTTAACATGTTACTATAGAAATCTAGGATGTCGTGAGTATATATTCTATTCGTCATGTCTATGACATAATCTGGTATTAGATTATAACATATATGTTTCAGACTGCATAAATTAGTCACTTTTTCTAGCTTTGATTTAAATTATTCCACTGACTGTTCATATTTATCGTATATGCTACGCTTAACACGATTTTTTTTCTATATACACATTACGTCGGTATGGGTGATGTATAGCGGCAAGTGTATCCCTAAAGTTTTGTACATACTCTGTTGGAGATTTGCAACCAAGGTATACATATCATGTAATACGCATAGTGGTCAGATTTAATTAAAAGTCTGAATAGCTATTCCGTATTTGGATTCATTTATAGTTGTGTTAGGTGAATAGTAATAATGCCGATGATTATGATGATGATGATGATCATGATAATAATAATAATAATAATAATAATAATAATAATAATAATAATAATAATAATAATAATAACAATAATAATAATAATAATAATAGAGGTAGAAATAGTGTAAAAGAGAAAACAAAAGTGCAAATACAGATGAAAATAAGTATATAAATAAATATAATGCAGACGACAATCTCTGATTTATTTCAAACCATGTTCTAGGAGGGCTGAAGTCACAGTCAATATGACATAGCACATTCCGACCAATAACCCTGCTGGCAACGCGCTATGAAAAAGAGAAATAGAGAAATGATGTAAATCAAAAATTGAAAAACAACCCAGGATCTATTGAAAATTGTAGTACACTCGGCTGCACAGAAAATACGTATTCTATGATTTACCATGTGCAACAGAGGCAATCGATATGTTGGCTTGGTGAATAGCATTTGTCAATGAATCAATATACAAAGAGTTATTATAATTCTCTTTCTTTCTCTCTCTGTCTCTTTCTTTCTTTCTCTCTCTCTCTATCTCTCTCTCTCTCTCTCTCTTTCTCTCTCTCTCTCTCTCTCTCTCTCTCTCTTTCTCTTTCGTTCTGTCTCTCGCTCTCTCAATCTCCCAAAAAAATTCAAATAAATAAGCAAAGTATGTTTGCAGATTAATTTAGACGCCTTTGGATTTGGTGAAATATAAAATCACACAGACGCCAACACATAGTATAAGTCCACAACATATCGAAAATATACTTAGACGAATAGTACGATATGCATATATATATATATATATATATATATATATATATATATATATATATATATATATATATATATATATATATATATATATATAACAAGCATATTATTCAGTCTATTATAGAATTATGGCTCTATGAATGTATTTATATGTATGTATACATATATATCAGAATTCATATGTGTGTGTATGTGTTTGGTATGCATCATTGCACGGTGCATGTGTGGGCATGTAGCAATGTGTCTGCATTGGTACGTACATTATGCAAACAATATTTCGGCGGCATATGCGTGTGCACCTACAGTTAAATACACACGAATATTTTTTTTATATATATCATATATTTATATGTAAATTGTATGTAACCGCATAATATACATGCACGTATATATATATATATATATATATATATATATATATATATATATATATATATATATATAAATATAAATATGAATATATATGTGCATGTTTGCATCCGTATACATATATACATACAAATATGCATGAATTATGTATGTGAAAATATGTATATACTTATACACGCACACACACACACACACACACACATACACACACACACACACACACACACACACACACACACACACATATATATATATATATATATATATATATATATATATATATATATATATATATATATATATATATATATATATATATATATATATATATATATATATACATACATATAGACACACACACTTCGTATTCTCCTTACGATGAGAACTTTTCGTGTTCAACTATAATTATTAACAGTCTATATGAATAAAATATATAACCCTATGAAATCAACTATGACAAAATGTATCTAGGAACAGCTGTAATCTGGATATTAACAACAAGCTGATTCATAGCAACCGAACAAATGTCGTTTAATATGACTCAGCGTCTTCTGACATCAGTGGCAGCATATGTGCAGTTTTGTATGTATCTTTCATATACGGTAAGGAGATATTCAGAACTTTGGATCTTTTTTTTTATTATTATTTATCTTTTACTTGCTTTTCTGTTTTCAGTCATTTCACTGCGGCTCTGATGAGGCACCACATGAAAGTTTTTTAGACGAAGAGATTTCCATAGGATTCATTTTTTGACGCCTAGTACTTGTTCCAACGGGTACGTTTGCCGAACCGCTAAGTTATGGGAACGTTAACTCATAACCACATGTTGTCAAGCGGTGTTGTTGAGGGGAATAAATACAGACCCCAGAGACACACACATACACACACACACACACACACACACACACACACACACACACACACACACATACACACACACATATATATATATATATATATATATATATATATATATATATATATATATATATATATATATATATATATATATATATATATACAAGGCTTTGGTCGGCCTGAGGCTAGAGTAGGTGCAATGATGTGGGACTGAAATAAGAACCATGCGGTTGAGAAGCAAGCTTCTTACCACACTGTCGCAGGGCAACAGTTTAGAACATAATTTATGTTGAGTTTGCTTTTTTTTTTTTTGCTTAATTTAGACTAAAATCGCTAAGCTGATTTCAAAACTTCCCAGTTTTCTATCACATCAAATTTTGTTTTGTACATAACAGGTGAGTAGAGAATAGTTATAAAATAACTGGTGAGTGGAGAGATTTGTTTCAATGTTGTACAATGTTATAAAATATATCTGAAACTTCGTACCATCAACCTGTTTGAAACAGTTAACTTTGCATACCCTGCCTTTGTGACCATCGAACAAGTCAGCCTGATTATTTTCATACTTCTATCGGGATTTCCTCAGCAAACTTGAACCATCTTTGACTGCACACCGAAATATCAACAGTCGGATTGATATACCAGAGACATGTTAGTCAGTTATTAACAGCGGATCGATTAATTTTCCATACGTGATAGTTATGACTGGGATTCGCCATCGATGAATTTCTTTTACAGGGTTTAAATTATTCCAGAGAATCCCTGCATTTCTATAGAAGAATTTAAATTAAATCAGAGGTTTTTTTTTTTTTTTTATAATACAATTTTCACTGGCTTATTGAATGCAGTGTTGCTTAAAGCTATAAATAAGCTATTCTTCCCAACTGATAAATCATCGCTAACGGCTTTGCGTTTATCACACTTACATATGTTCATCAAATTCATGAAGATATCTATATGATTTATTCCCATTTGATCATATTATTTGCGTTAACTTAGAAAAACAGGCGTTTAGCAAATACAAAGGCTATGTTCTCATTATAGGGGACAATGAACTGAGAGATGCTCTGTACTTAATTGATCGATCAGTTAGATGTAGCAGACAAATCTACTTCAGATAACGCAATAAAAGCTGATATAGTAATTGGAAGGACACACTGTATAATATAAGTTAAATATGCTATAAAGAAAACAGAATGTTCGTGTTTGCAAGGTTTGGTTTTAGATATGATCGATCGGAGCAAAACACAAACAAGAACAAGCTTATAATAGTAGTAAATCTTGACATGAGAATTATTAATTAAATATTTAATTAATTATTTCATCAATCTAATCAGTTTGTTTACACATATTTCGTCCTCCGTCTCTCTACATACACACACACACACATACACACGCAAACACATATGTGTATGTGTGTGTGTCCGGGACCTATAAGTGATGTGCGTGCAAACATATAACACAAAACAGGCACGTGCATTATATTATACACACAGACACACACACACAGACACACTTATATATATATATATATATATATATATATATATATATATATATATATATAAACAAACCCACAAACAGAAAGAGACAAAGAGAAACAAAGAAAGAGAGAGATACACACACATATATATATATATCTACACACACACACACACACATATATATATATATATATATATATATGTGTCCACATACATACACACACAGACGACGAGATAGAAAACTCGGATGACAACTTGCTATCACTTTATTTCATGTTACATATATTTCAGTATTCGATAATTAAGTAACATCACACTATAAATACTATAAGTGCGGTATATATAATCAAAACTGGGCAGTACTGGCCCAGGGAAGAACACGTAAATAATCAATATAGTCACAAAAAAGACATATACATTTATATATTATATCGCTCTTCCATATTTGGTATGATCTTTTGACATTTATGTTTTCTTTGCCTCAGTCATTTTACGTCAGAAATACTGGAGCACCTTCTCGAAGTCTTTCCTCCTGTTACTTGTTCCATCGTTTTATTTTATCGAAATTTTACGGGAACGCACACAAACCAACACGAATTGTCGAGCGATTGTAAGGGAGAAATATAAAACAAAAACACAAAAAAATTCGGTAAAACGCTCACACACGCTACCACACAACTACCACAAGCACGCACGGACACAGACATACACACATGTCAATGTATATATACATACACACACACACACATCAGCCTTTTCACATGTATCCTTAATAGGGCTTACGTATTAGAACGTGCAACATGCATAGACAAAGATAAATGTCACTCACATATATACACCATACACATGCACATTGTTTGGTCGCAGACACACACATACACTCATGTCTACACACCACGTGACCTAGCACACATCAACTGCTACACGCAACACAAACAAAATCACAAACACACACGTTACACACAACACACACACACATACACTCACAAACATCTGAGTCACGCCTCCCTATTCGCACACACTTACACACTCACACAAAACCATTCTCACATACACACACACACACATGCCCGGAATATGAAACCAGCACGTAGTAATACCGCTATGCATTTCGTGCGGTGTGCTAAAGTTTATTTTCTTCTCTGAGCACAATATTTTTGGGGAGGAGACAGTCGATTAGATTGACCTCAGTACGCAATTGATATTTAATCTATCGACCACGAAAGGATAAGAGGCAAAGTCGACCTTGGCGGAATTTGAACTCGGAACGTAAAGACAGACGAAATACCGCTAAGCATTTTGCCTAGAGTGCTAACGTTTCATATGTCTCTATTTCCCACAAGAGGCTAAACATAGAGGGGACAAACAAGGACAGACAAAGGGATTAAGTCGATTACATCGACCCCAGTGTGTAACTGGTACTTATTTAATCGACCCCGAAAGGATGAAAGGCAAAGTCGACCTCGGCGGAATTTGAACTCAGTACGTAAAGACAAACGAAATACTGCTAAGCGTTTCGCCCGTCGTGATAACGTTTCTGCCAGCTCCTCGCATTGTAATTCTACAATAATTCTATCCACATTTTCATCTCTTTAGGATCTCAGGCTTACCGTCCGCCACTGCTCGGTAATAAATAGTTCAGCGACCGGTTTATTTCTTGCAATAGCTTTGGTTCCCGTAGCATTACTAGTAAATAATGTGCACAGCTCGTTATGGAGTAACTGCATCGCCGTCGTAAATCTGGTTTGGACAGAGAATTTTCCTTCGAAAGAAAGGCCGTTTTAGCAGAACAACTTCTCTTTTACATGACGCATTCGCCGTCAGTATGATAGGAAGTTGTCTGTTTCTGTAGACGACAGATAATTGTTTCATTGATGGATTAGCATTTAAGTGATATGTCATCATAGAGCTATATTTAAGAACCAGTTGCTCATGTCAGTGAAGGGGGCGGTGCGCTTTGACGCCGTCAAATGGTAGGCTTCGAAACAGCGCGCATTCTCTCCTGATGACCCCGTACACTTGCGGTTTCCGATATGCGGAGTTCTTGACTGGTAGCATTTGCATGTGCATGGTGTGTGCAAGACAATTAAACTTAAGAATTCACTCGTTTTTTTCAACAGTATCTGTCTGATAAATTATGGTCTGTTTATTTATGTTTGAACTACTAATTATCAACAAGCTATCCCCTTTCTACTGCACATCTTTTTTATACTATCAATAGTATAGCAATAGTTTATATACATTCAAGTGGATGCATGATTAGGACGTTCCGTCCACGATCTTGCGATCGTGGTTTCATCTCCTGAAGCGAGTATTGTATCGCGATCTTGAACATAATATTCTTTTTTATCACGTTGTCCTGTAATCACTTCAAAATTATAAAGAGATCATCTGTGTAGGTCTTTCGGCGAAAGCTGAACACGCATACGTCGTCTTCGATGGGAAAATCTGTTATATATTTATACTCTTTGCTAGCATTTTCATGAATGCCCTAACGTATTTTAAGTCAGAAAATAGATTCTATTACCACTTGTACACATGTGTGTTTATACAAAGTACTATACAACTTACTTCATATATGATTATTTCCGTGCAAATTATTTTTCTTCTCCAATGAATAACATGTTTTTCATAGGACAGCATACAATAGCAGTTACTATCTTATAAATGCAATTTTTAGTTGCAATATTATATACCTAGAACTTGTTTACTTTGGTCTTCGTTAAAATCAGATTTCTACCTACGTTTTCTACCTGCAGGAATGAGCTAGTATTTCGCGTATTTCTCAAGCAAATTCTATAAATCTAATTAAGATCAGTTGAATAAATTTCTCTTCAGCGCAATTATCCTTTTGCTAAATTGGTATGTGACGGATGCGTAAGTCTAAGACGCACATTCTGAAAATGATCTAGTATCAGCACTTTGCGCATCCGATTACGTATAAATGAGCATGAAGCTTGTCGAATTTGGGTTACTCCGAAGAAGGGGATAGTTAAACGTCTTAGATTAGCGACGTAACACAAATCAATCTTCAGAAAATCTGTTGTGCCAACGCCATCGATGTGTGAAGTTCTCCATTGGAAGATTAATTGTGAGCAAGCTTGCGTTTCTAGCGTATATAATAGTAGCACACATGTTGTAGGGATGCATATTGTCATAAGTAAAATCGAACGGCAATATATGGTGTGCATAATTGATCTACATAGTATTTAGTTACTGCAATACTGAAATGCGCTGTGAGCCTATAGGCTAAAAACAAGTTTGTGTGAAGTTAAGATTTCTGTAGCACAGCGACGCAAATTGACAATATTCTATAGTGATTTTCTATTACGATGTTCTGAAAGAAAAGAGTCGCAAAACATTATATTTTACTTTTTGCTGTTTTCGAACAAAATTTGCTTCCTGAATTGTAACATGACA